>NC_084599.1:42723366-42950866 GCF_033807715.1 Cololabis saira
TTTTCTTACTTTGTCTGCATAAATATGAATGGTTATACCCTCACTCACTCATCTTCTCCCGCTTATCCGTTACCGGGTCGCGGGGGCAGCAGCCTCAGCAGGGATGCCCAGACTTCCCTCACCCCAGACACTTCCTCCAGCTCTTCCGGGGGGAGTCCGAGGCGTTCCCAGGCCAGCCGAGAGACATAGTCTCTCCAGCGTGTCCTGGGTCTTCCCCGGGGTCTCCTCCCGGTGGGACATGCCTGGAACACCTCCCTAGGGAGGATCCAGGAGGCATCCGGTACAGATGCCCAAGCCACCTCAGCTGACTCCTCTCAATGTGGAGGAGTAGCGGCTCGACTCCGAGCTCCTCCCGGGTGACCGAACTCCTCACCCTATCTCTAAGGGAGCGTCCAGCCACCCTGCGGAGGAAACTCATCTCGGCCGCTTGTATCCGCGATCTTGTCCTTTCGGTCACTACCCAAAGTTCGTGACCATAGGTGAGGGTAGGGGCGTAGATTGACCGGTAAATCGAGAGCTTCGCCTTTCGACTCAGCTCCCTCTTTACCACGACGGTCCAGTACATCGACCGCATTACTGCGGACGCTGCACCGATCCGCCTGTCAATCTCACGCTCCATTGTTCCCTCACTCGTGAACAAGATCCCGAGATACTTGAACTCCTCCACCTGAGGCAGGACTTCTCCACCCACCCGGAGAAGGCATGCCACCCTTTTCCGGTCGAGAACCATGGCCTCGGTCTTGGAGGTGCTGATTCTCATCCCTGCCGCGTCGCACTCGGCCGCAAACCGCCCCAGCACATGCTGGAGGTCCCGGTCTGATGAAGCCAACAGGACAACATCATCTGCAAAAAGCAGAGATGAAATCCTGAGGTTCCCAAACCGGATCCCCTCCGGCCCCTGGCTGCGCCTAGAAATCCTGTCCATAAAAATTATGAACAGGACCGGTGACAAAGGGCAGCCCTGCCGGAGTCCAACATGCACCGGGAACAAGTCTGACTTACTGCCGGCAATGCGAACCAGACTCCTGCTTCGATCATACAGAGACCGGACAGCCCTTAGTAGAGGGCCCCGGACTCCATACTCACTCAGCACCCCCCACAGAATGGCACGAGGGACACGGTCAAATGCCTTCTCCAGATCCACAAAGCACATGTAGACTGGTTGGGCAAATTCCCATGAACCCTCGAGCACCCTGCGGAGGGTATAGAGCTGGTCCAGTGTTCCACGACCGGGACGAAAACCGCATTGTTCCTCCTGAATCCGAGGTTCGACTATCGGCCGTAATCTCCTCTCCAGTACCCTGGCGTAGACTTTCCCCGGGAGGCTGAGAAGTGTGATCCCTCTGTAGTTGGAACACACTCTCCGGTCCCCCTTTTTAAACAGAGGGACCACCACCCCGGTTTGCCACCCCAGCGGTACTGTCCCCTTCCTCCATGCAATGTCGCAGAGGCGTGTCAGCCAAGACAGCCCTACGACATCCAGAGACTTGAGGTACTCAGGGCGAATCTCATCCACCCCCGGTGCCCGGCCACCGAGGAGCTTACGAACCACCAGACCCGAGTTTTTGCCTCCAAGACTGCCCGAGTCGCGGCCCGCTTGGCCTGCCGGTACCTATCTACTGCGTCAGGAGTCCCACCGGCCAACATAGCCCGGTAGGACTCCTTCTTCAGTCTGACGGCATCCTGTACTTCCGGTGTCCACCACCGGGTTCTAGGATTGCCGCCACGACAGGCACCGGAGACCTTGCGTCCACAGCTTCGAGCCGCCGCGTTGACAATGGAAGCAGAGAACATGGTCCACTCGGACTCAATGTCCCCCGCCTCCCCCGGGATCCGAGAGAAGCTCTCCCGGAGGTGGGAGTTGAAGATGTCCCTGACAGAGGGCTCGGCCAGACGTTCCCAACAGACCCTCACAATCCGTTTGGGTCTGCCCGGTCTGTCCAACCTCCTCCTCCGCCAGCGCATCCAACTCACCACCAGGTGGTGATCAGTTGACAGCTCAGCCCCTCTCTTCACCCGAGTGTCCAAGACATGCGGCCGAAGGTCAGATGAAACGACAACAAAGTCGATCATTGACCTCCGGCCTAGGGTTATACCATGGTTATACCATGGTGGTAAAAACCTAAGGCATATATACTGTATATGCATTTTTAATATATAATATCAAATGTATATCAATTAATTAATTAAATTTTTTTTTTTAAAGAGATATGGATTCTAACGACCGTCATGCATGTTTATCCACCGGCAGAGGTGGGTAGTAACGAGTTACATTTACTCAGTTACATTTACTTGAGTACGTTTTGGGAAATGTTGTACTTTTAGGAGTAGTTTTGAATCACTATACTTTTTACTTTTACTTGAGTAGATTTGTGAAGGAGAAACTGTTCCTCTTACTCCGCTACATTAGGCTACGTTGAGCTGTTACTTTTCTTTTATCCCTTTTATCCACGTACGCGTCAATCTCATAACATCACTGAGTGATTCTTTGGGATAAATGTTTGTTTTTGCATGTTTTGTCACATTTACACAGACTCAAACACACACAGAGTTTCTATGAGTTCATGTTTGTTCTAGTTCTGCCTGGTTAAAAAAGAAAAGTACAAAGGCTGGACATTTTGTGCTACTTGTGCTTAATTTATTTTTTTATTCTGTTATTTTATTATTTATTAAAGTACTTGAATTTACATTAAGCTTATTTTAATTTAAGCTATATTTTATTTTTTATTAATTTTAATTTATTTTATTGATTTAATTTTCCTGAAGATGATTATTTTGTACTTTTGTCTGTTTGAATGGTTGTGTTAAAAAAATAAATCAGACGTTACTCAACAGTTACTCAGTACTTGAGTAGTTTTTTCACCAAGTACTTTTTACTTTTACTCAAGTAATTATTTGGATGACTACTTTTTACTTCTACTTGAGTCATATTATTCTGAAGTAACAGTACTTTTACTTGAGTACAATTTTTGGCTACTCTACCCAGCTTTATCCACCGGCCATATAGGTTTCAAAAGCTAATAGTGGTGTAATGTTGTTGTTTTTTTACATTTAAGTTAATTTTGTTACTGTGGCAGGGTGCAGGATTGGGGCGTGGTCTGCAGGGGAGAGAGGGAGTGCGGGGGAGTGGCGCACAGGTGACGCGGCTGGAACAGCTGACGGTACACAGGTGAATCTAATCATTCTCTGTGTATTTCAGTAGGGTGTGGGCTCTGGAGACGGGAGAAGGACAGAAGGAGAGCAGAGGAAAGAGCAGCTCGGCTGACGAACCTCTGGAGGAACCGTGGTGTTGGTGCACGGAGAAACCTTAATAAAAGTCCTTAACAGATCCCGGTGTCTGCTGTCTCTATCCTGTCGGTCCGTGACCCCCGTAGCACACGCCTTGCTACAGTGGCTCCCAACCTGGGGCACATCAATGATGACAGCAGAACGCGGAGGGGAGATGGAGCGGGCAGTGGCGTCTCTCGCCCGGGCGATGGCGGAGATGTCGGCCATGCTCCAGAGCCAGGCCGAGCGGCAGACCGCCACTCTGGAAGACCTGGCGGCTCAGCAGGCAGGCAGGGGGGGTCGCCCGGCCGCGCCCTTTGCGGGGGTCGTCTTGCAGAAGATGACGGAGGCGGACGACCCCCTAGCTTTCCTCGACACCTTCGAGGCGGTGGCGGAGGCCTGTGATTGGCCGGGGGCTGAATGGGCGGTGCGCCTCCTGCCGCTCCTGTCAGGGGAGGCGCAGATGGCGGCTCTCGCCCTCCCAGCGGCAGCACGCGCCACCTACGGCCAGGTGCGGCGGGCGGTGATGGATCGGCTGGGGCGATCCCCGGAGGACTACCGCCGCCGGTTCAGGGAGCTCAAGCTGGGGCCAACGGACCGCCCCTACACCTTCGCTCACCAGCTCCACGACGCGGCGGTGCGGTGGCTGCGACCCGGCGAGACGGAGGGGGAGAAGCGGGTGGTGCAGCAGATCGTCCTGGAGCAATTCGTCCAGGGGCTCCCCACCCGGACGGCGGCGTGGGTCCGCTGCCATCGCCCGGCGACCCTGCAGGAGGCCATCACCCTGGCAGAGGACCATCTGGCAGTCCATCCGGCGGCCGCAGCCGCGGCGGGACCCGCAGCGCGTCCCATCCCTGCGCCGCGCCGGAGGTTCGCCGCGGCAGGGGGTCCGCTGACAACGCATAATCATGCTTCTCCCTTTTCTCCTCCCCAGAGCTCACACCCGGTTCCGCCCGCGCCAGCTGACCCAGCGGGGGCCCCTCAAACGCCTGGGCAGGGCTGCTGGCGGTGCGGCCAGCCCGGACACATCAGGCGGGTGTGCCCGCTGATGGAGGTGGGCCAGGTGATCCGGGTGGCCGGTCCGCCAGCATCCTCCCCAGACTCAGGAGGGACATACCGGGTTCCGGTAAGGATCCGTGGGGGTATACACTCGGCTTTGGTGGATTCTGGCTGCATGCAGTCGGTAATTCACCAAAGCCTGGTGCGACCCGAGGCTTTGATGAATGTGTCGTCCTGGGTGGAGGTGGTGTGTGTTCACGGTGATGTGCATAAGTACCCCGTGGTACCAGTGGAAATTAGACACAAGGGGAAAAAGCATAGATTAAAGGCCGCGGTTAGCTCCCGCCTTTTGCATCCTCTGATTCTAGGACTCGATTGGCCGGGGTTTGGAAATTTGGTGAGTCAGTGTGTGGGGATGCAATCACGGCAGCCAGGGACATGCGGTATGTGCGCTGTGCTCAGTGGTGACGCGAGGTTGTCCGACGCTGCAGACGGAGAGGGAGAGGGACCCGCGGAGGCTCCGGCGGAGGCTCGGCGGGACCCGCTGCACTCTATGGAAGATTTTCCACTCGAGCAGTCTCGTGATGATACTCTACGCTCAGCCTTCGACCAAGTGATACAAATTGATGGTCACAAGGTGCGCCCTGATGCAGCGCTCACATATCCGCACTTTGCATTGAACAGGGACAGGTTATATCGAGTGAGCCGTGACACTAAATCTGGCCGGATTATTACCCAGTTGTTGGTACCAAAGAACCGCCGGGAAATGGTTTTCCAGGCGGCTCATTATAACCCGATGGCTGGTCACATGGGGTGCGACAAAACACTGGACCGCATAATGGACCGATTTTATTGGCCGGGCATTTGGGGGGAGGTGCGCCGCTGGTGCGCCTCCTGTCCCGAATGCCAGCTAGTTAACTCTCCGGCTGTGCCAAAAGCACCTTTGCAGCCGTTGCCATTAATGGAGGTTCCATTTGAGCGTATCGCCATGGACCTCATCGGTCCATTTCAGCGGAGCGCACGGGGATATCGTTTTGTACTAGTCCTGACGGATTATGCAACACGTTATCCAGAGGCAGTGCCGCTGCGCACCATCTCGGCAACGAGTGTGGCGCGGGCGCTGCTTCAGGTCATCTCCCGCGTCGGGATCCCGAAAGAGATTCTGACGGACCAGGGCACGCAGTTCATGTCACGAACACTGAGGGAACTTTACGGATTACTGGGCATTACGTCGGTTAGGACCTCCGTTTATCATCCCCAGACGGATGGTTTATGTGAGCGTTTTAACCGGACGCTTAAGTCCATGATCCGTAAGTTCATTCACGAGGACGCTCGGAATTGGGATAGGTGGCTTGATCCTCTGCTGTTTGCAGTGCGTGAGGTTCCCCAGGCCTCAACAGGGTTTTCCCCCTTTGAGCTGCTGTTTGGCAGAACACCACGTGGGGTTTTGGACCTGGTTAAGGAAAACTGGGAGGATGGTCCAAGCCCCAGCAAAAATGAGGTTCAGCACGTCTTGGAGCTGAGAGCAAAACTCCATACACTGGGGAGGCTATCACGGGAGAATTTGCTCTCAGCCCAGGAGCGGCAACAACGGCTGTACAACAGAGGAGCCAGGCTGAGAAATTTCACTCCGGGAGATAAAGTGCTTGTATTGCTGCCCACTTCTAGCTCCAAATTACTCGCCAAGTGGCAAGGGCCCTTCGTGGTCACACGGCGAGTGGGGGACGTGGACTATGAGGTGGTGCGTCCTGACAGGGGTGGAGCGACACAGATGTATCACGTCAACCTCCTTAAAGCCTGGAGGGAGGCGGTACCGGTCGCTCTGGTGACGCAGGTAAGAGAGAGAGATGAGTTGGGGCCTGAGGTGCCAAACTCGGCGAATCCAGCCTCGCTCGCTTGTGGGGACCAGCTCTCCGCGTCCCAGAGGGCAGACCTGGCCTCGTTGCAACAGCGGTTTGCTGATGTGTTCTCTCCCTTACCAGGACGCACAAACCTCATAGAGCACCAGATTGTGACACGCCCGGGGGTGACGGTGCGCTCACGTCCCTACCGGCTGCCGGAACACAAACGCAAAGTGGTGAAGGCCGAATTGGACGCCATGCTGGCAATGGGGGTAATAGAAGAGTCCCACAGTGGCTGGTCTAGTCCCATCGTTCTGGTGCGGAAGAAGGATGGGTCTATACGCTTCTGTGTGGACTATCGCAAGGTGAATGAGGTGTCACGTTTTGACGCGTACCCGATGCCTCGGGTCGACGAGCTCCTGGATCGGCTGGGCACAGCTCGCTTTTTCACGACACTGGATTTGACCAAGGGCTACTGGCAGATTCCCATGTCTCCAGAGTCTAAGGAGATCACGGCTTTCTCCACTCCGTACGGTTTGTACCAATTTCGCACACTTCCGTTCGGCTTGTTCGGAGCCCCTGCCACGTTTCAGCGTCTCATGGACAGAGTACTGCGCCCGCATGCTGCGTATGCTGCCGCCTATCTAGATGACGTCATCATCTATAGTGACAGCTGGGCGGAGCATGTGCGGCAGGTGGGTGCGGTGCTCGGTTCACTGAGACAGGCGGGGCTCACGGCCAACCCGAAGAAGTGTGTGGTTGGACGGAGGGAGGTACGGTATCTGGGGTACCACTTGGGAGGCGGGCAGGTGCGTCCCCAGGTAGACAAGACAGCTGCGATTGCGGCCTGCCCAAGACCCAAGACCAAAAAGGAGGTTAGGCAGTTCTTGGGGCTGGCGGGGTATTATCGGCGGTTCATTCCGGACTTTGCTGATCTGTCCAGCCCCCTGACTGACCTGACCCGAAAGGGTGCCTCAGATCCGGTCCAGTGGACGGAGCAGTGCCAGCAGGTGTTTGAGAGGGTGAAACAGGCCCTCTGCGGGGAGCCGCTCCTTTATACTCCTGACTTTTCTCTCCCTTTTGTTCTGCAGACTGATGCCTCGAACAGAGGGCTGGGGGCCGTTTTGTCCCAGCAGGTGGAGGGGACGGACCGCCCCGTGCTATACATCAGCCGCAAGCTGTCGGAGAGGGAGGGGCGGTATAGCACGGTGGAGAAGGAGTGCCTCGCCATTCGGTGGGCGGTCGGGTCCCTGCGCTACTACCTCCTGGGACGCCCATTCACCCTCTGGTCGGATCATGCTCCCCTCCAGTGGCTCCATCGCATGAAAGATACCAATGGGCGGATCACACGTTGGTATTTGGCTTTACAGCCCTTTAATTTCAGAGTGGTTCACAGGCCGGGTGCTCAGATGGCGGTCCCTGACTTCCTCTCCCGCTCCGGGGGGGGGGAGTTGGCTAGGCCGGACGGTCCCCGGCCTGAGTCGGGCGATGGGGGTATGTGGCAGGGTGCAGGATTGGGGCGTGGTCTGCAGGGGAGAGAGGGAGTGCGGGGGAGTGGCGCACAGGTGACGCGGCTGGAACAGCTGACGGTACACAGGTGAATCTAATCATTCTCTGTGTATTTCAGTAGGGTGTGGGCTCTGGAGACGGGAGAAGGACAGAAGGAGAGCAGAGGAAAGAGCAGCTCGGCTGACGAACCTCTGGAGGAACCGTGGTGTTGGTGCACGGAGAAACCTTAATAAAAGTCCTTAACAGATCCCGGTGTCTGCTGTCTCTATCCTGTCGGTCCGTGACCCCCGTAGCACACGCCTTGCTACAGTTACATCATCTGAAGTTCTGCATGCAGAATAATAACAACAATGTGAATTAAACAAAGTCTGATTCATATAAGCGAACCATTAAGGTCTATAATAAAATGCAAACCTGTGTATTTAAAAAAAAAATGGTTATAAAACTGTCAAGTGTTAATGCAGTTTTACTCAACAATCCTGCAGTAATTACATACGTTGATAACATTTCCTCCTTTTTCAAAGGGAGAAATGTATTTCCCATGTTTCTTGAGACCCGTTTGTAAAACATGCACACATTAGCTGAGCACATTAGGCCGTTTAAATTCAAACTATCAATCATTCTGAAGTCCAAACACGTAAGATCGTGGGGAAACAAAGTCACGTTAAGGTGCTGTGCACTGCTGCAGTCATGGGACTGAATCTGACTGCAGATTGACGTTAAAAGCATGCTGCACATCGAAAACTGCCACCTGAATTCAAATTTGCTGCCTGTGATATAAGTATAAGGTGATCTGAAAGACGCACGCCTCGCTGAATCGGTGATGAACTGTTCTAATGCATCCGGGTCAAGGTAGACTTCATCACCCTGGAGTGGCAGCAATAAATATTATCTCTCTCTCACACACACACACACACACACACACACACACTCACAGAGAAATTAAATCTTAAATGTGTGGTTCTTTCATGTGAGCAGATGATATCAGATGATTGTGAACAGATGGAACCTGCAAAAACTCAAAATCTTAACAAGAATATTTGTCTTATTTCTAGTTAAAATGTCTCATTTTTAGTCAAAAAGTAGATTTTCAATTAAAATAAGCAGAAAAATCTGCCAGTGGAACAAGATTTTTTTGCTTGTAATGAGAAGATACATCTTGTTCCACTGGCAGATTTTTCTACTTATTTCAAGTGAAAATTTACTTGAAACAGGTGAAAATTGTCAAATAACAAGTTATTTTTTGGGGAATTAGTCTTGTTTTAAGTGTAATGAGATTTTTTGACTAAAAATGAGACATTTTAACTAGAAATAAGATAAATATTCCCGGTAAGATTTTGAGTTTTTGCAGTGCTGGGCCTGCGTTGAGACCTGTTACGGCTCCGTTCATCAGCTCGGGTTCACCAGCTGGATTATCCGTAATGTAAGAGCTGGAAACGTTTCATCTGCACTTTAACGGTTCAGTGGGCAGCAACGGTTGAGGGGGTTGCAACTAGTGTTGTTTCTGTCAGCCTGTTTAACTTTAGTTTAACGCCCCGTTTCCACGTGGCAAAAACGGTGGTGTTTTCATGCGTTTTGTCCGTTCGTTTACACGAAAAACGAAGCTCAAAGTCTCCAAAAACCATCATTTCTGAAAACTCCGGCCAAAGGGGAGATTTGCAAAAACCCTGTCTTCATGTTTGCTTGAAAACGGAGAGAAACAGACATTTAGGCTTCAGAACGTCACATTATGAGACAGAAACGTCACCAGCGTCATGAGTGACACCTGTGTTTACAATTTGTTTGTAACCGTCAATATTTTCTTGTATTTTACCTGTTTAATATTCTAAAGTCACACTTAAAGTAACTCCACTTCTCTGTCACTCCAAACCAAAGACTCTGGTTCATCTTGGAAGTAACTGGAAGTTACTCGTGTCATTTGTTGATGTTTTTTTCCAGGATTCTGATTGGCTAGCATGACTTTATCTTCTCGTTACACTGCCCCCTGTAGGTTTGGCTGCTCATAGCACCTTAACAGATATTTATGCAGGTTCCTGGAAATGATGGGATTTTTATAAACGTAGAGGGGGAAATATCCGTTTTTGTAAATGTGTAAACATGGCCTCAGATGGGCCTGTCAAGTGAAGAGAAGAGGCGTCAACGAGCCCTGAAATGACTCGTCGCTCCATCTATTATTATTTTTCTTGTAAAATATTTCTGGTCAAAATTGTCTAAAGGAGTTTTAATCACGTTATTTATGTTCAAACGTAATTGAGAACCACTGCTCAGCAGAAACCCCCCCTCGCCAGGTAGTTCCTAGACCTCTTTGGTCGGGTAATTCATGGTGATGGAGAAACGCATCAAAGACCCGAGTCCTGGGACACGACCCAGTAGGGCTGGGGATCCATTCAAACGTCAAGAATCGTTTGGATTCCAATTCTTAAGATTCAGAATCGATTATCAAGATTTGATTCGATTCAATTCTGATATTTTGATTTGGGTTAGTGTTATTAAAACTGTTTTTTGAGCTGTTGCATGAATTATGTGACTGTAGTAATTAATAATAGTATTAATATGTTGCAGAATATGAGATTAAACAGCAAGTATTTCAGCTAATGATGCTGTAAGGACAAATCAGCTCCCAGAATGCTGATAGAACTGAAACAGAAACATCATGGGTCAGAATTATCAAACAGATCCAGGGAGGAAACAGAGACGGATGAAATCAGTTTAATTTATTCCCACATTCTCTTTAAATTTTTTCAATTTTCTGTCTATTTCGGCTTTTAATTTTTCAGAATTAGGTTTTTAGCATTTTATGCAAATGTACCCTCAAGACAGTATATAAAGTAATGAAATATAGACAATTTATGCAATTATACCTGAAAACTTTAATCTTCTCATACCTTTAAACATATTTAAAGGCAAAAACATGGCAGTAGTTATTCTTGTGTCCAACAAAACATACCAAAAGTTGTAATGTAACGATGAGAAAAAAAATCGATCTTTAGACATACCAATCGATTTTTAGGAATTATATTAATATATTATAATATAATAATATATATAATAATATATTATATATATTAATATGAGAATCGATTTGGAAATGCACCTTTTAACACGGAAAACCCAGATATCCGGGCCACCTCATCCTTTTCCTGCAGTCTGTTTCTGCCCTGAACATCCATTCCCTCTGCATCACACAGTCATCATGTTCTTTATTTTAAAACATCACCATGACTAACCCCCCCACCCCTTTTTTATTTCCTCCAGTTTCTTCCTCCCTCCCCGATGAGCCGCTGTATCCTTGACTAATCAGGAGGGAAGGAACAGGGCGACGGCACGCTCAGGTTGGGGTTTTAAAAATGCATGCTGTTCCTGTGAACACACTGCAGGCCACGGGGGACGCTCCTTCCCACGGGGGGGGGGAGATAAAACATCCACACAGGGTAATCACATGCATGAGCACCGCCTGCATCCGTACGCTGTAGATCAGCGCTGAAGGTGAAGACACGTCCTGAATGGAGGCAGAGACAGAGGCCGAGGCCGCCGAGGTTCCAGGGTGGATAAATATCCGTGTAGAGACGAGGATTTGTTCTGGGTGGGAGGTCTTCTGCTGCTTAGTTTTGTGCTTGCCAGTAAATTGGACTGGGGTCTTGCCATGCTGCCTAGGAAAGGTCAGGCAGAACAGACCTACAGTCCTGAATACAGTAGGAGGTGATCAATTCTTTATGATTTATTAGCTTAGCAGTTTTCTATAGACCACATTTATATGTCGACACAGCAGCAACAACGACTGCAAGATGTCAATTACTGGCAAATGTATGTAAGGCTGGGCGATACGGACCAAAAGTCATATCTCGATATTTTCTAGCTGAATGTTGATACTCGATATATATCGATATTTTTTCTGTGCCATAATTGGGGTTTCCCCCAAAGCATTATAGCATAGCATCTCTGTTAGCATCTCTGTTAGCATCTGTTAGCATCTCTGTTAGCATATGTTAGCATCTCTGTTAGCTTCATTTTTTCTGAGGCAAACCTTTAAAAAAACAGTCAGTTTTAATACAAAGCCTCGTGCCAAATGTCACACAGGTTCCTTTATTAACAGAGGTCTGCACAATATCAACATGTATAAAACAAATGAAATAAAAATAAACTGCCTGCATATATAGAATAAAAATGCTTCTTGAATAAAATAAAACAAATATCCCTTTCCTGCATCACAATTAAATTAAAATACACTGTGCAATTAATACAATGTAGACAGTAACAGGCAGACTTTTCCACTGAGGTTGACAGTTGTGCAAATAACAAAACATTTGTGCAAATCTCAAATAAAACATTCAAGTCAATTTGTCACAAAATAAGCTATATCAGAATCATAAAAAAATATATATATATTTTTTTTATCGATATAAACGATATTGTCTCGTACCATATCGCGTTTGAAAATATATCGATATATATTAAAATCTCGATATATCGCCCAGCCCTAAGGTATGGTAATATTCAGTAACGAGGTGCTGTGGAGTCAGCCTGGTCCTCATTGTAACAATGTGTTTTTGTAAGGTATAATGCCATGCGTATGCGTATGTATGGGTATATATGTATATATATTAAATATAGTAACAATGCACATATATATGCCTTAGGTTTTTACCAGCATGTTATCAACTATTAACCATGTGCAGACAAGGTAAGAAAAAAAATGTAAGAAAAAAAGGATCTTTGATAGAATATTTCATCTCGTTTTGGTCAACGATAATGAAGACACATTTTAGCAGAGTTTTTATTTTGTAATCTACATTTTAGTCTGGTTTTTATTCGTCTACGATATTGTATATGTATATGATGTATATGATATATATGTAATTATCATTATGACCATTATTTTCGGTGCGTCTCGTTTTCCTCAGGTGATAAAGGTTCGCTGACGACGATATTTAGTCATAATTTTCATTGACGAAAGCAACTTTAGTTGGACATGAACCAGTCTTACAGGGCGTATTGTGTACATGTATAACTTAAGATTTTATCAGATGTGGCTCTTGTAGATCTTCATACTGATCGACCATCATACTGGCTCTCCAAAATAATTGCCCCCCGATTCTCCAAACTGAGACCCCTGAAACAGCCACACACCAACTTCTCATAAATACTTCCACTGAATATTTTAAATATTGACATTGGCATTATGTTTTAATCTTTTTTTTTTGTAAGTGTTATATAAGGGTATATATAAACCCTATAGTGGCAGATAAATACCTTGAAGCTGATCTCCAGCTGGTCCCATGTAGGTTCCCAGCTGGACGCCACAGTAAAGGGCCGTCCATGACGGATAGACGGTTGCTATGAGCTTTTATTCTGAAAGTGACCTTATTTTGATTCTCTTATTATAGTACAAACGCAGTTCCTCCTAATCAAAAGCCAAAGTTCTACTGGAAGAAGAGGAAAATAATGGATCATAGGTGAGTAAGGCCGCGTTCAGACTGCAGGCAAATCTGATTCATATCTGATTCTTTCTCATATCCGATTTTCAGGGCTGACTGTCCACACTGTTTTTAGCAAGTGTCCAAATCGGATCTGATTCTGTTCAGACTGTGTCACATCATTGACTGATCTGACGGGTTGCCGTAGCAACGACGTCGGAGCGGAGGCGTCACCCAGCGCGTGTATTGTGTGAAGTCATGTATTTTTTTTATATATAAAAAAATCCTAAAATATCTGTACCGTTTCTGATTGGGTCGGCACTGCGCATCATTTTTAGACACAACAATGAACGCATACCGCAAAAGTTGTGTCTCGGTGGAGGGACCCGACGTCCCAGCAAAATGAGAAACAGAGAAAGGTGTTCAGAACAAAACCACCAGCAAACTAACAAACCAACCAACAAAGCTCAGAGTTAACAAAACGAACCAGCAATTAATAACTGGCAGCCCCGCTCTTTAACCTCTCCTCCTGATGAGCTGACGGGCTGCAGGTTCAGGCTCTCAGCGCGACTGAAGGCTGATTTATGGTTCCGCGTTACACCAACGCAGACCTACGGCGTAGGGTACGCGGCGACCCACACCGTACGTGGAAATGCTGTCTTTTTTTCTGCTATTAAAACATGATTTGTAATGTGAATTTGAAACACTTAAACTACAAATAATAGTTTTTGACGTGACATCAGAGATTGTACATGCTCTCTGTGAGAGGATGAGTAGCTCCACAACTGGAAATGGGCGGGTGGTTTGGAGCGTCTGGGACAGTCATATCCGATCTGAGTGTTTGGAGCTGTTCAGACTGACACGCATCTGCCCAAATGAGATATGGATCGGATATGAAACTACCTCCTGGAGGTGGTTTCCATCTGGTTTGCAAAAATCGGATCTCATGCGGTTTGGGACTGTTCAGACTTCAAAAGAGTCATCCAGTTTCAATCTGGATGGGCTAAAAATCGGATATTGGCTGGCAGTCTGAACGCGGCCTAAGTGTCCAGCTGGAGAGGCCAGAATGAGCTCCCTGATACATAAATCAACATTGATTTTTTTATTGATTTTCATGATCGCTGTTGTTGATTTCCACAGACAGCACCGCTGTAACCAGAATATGTTGGACACGGTTTAATGAGGCCCTCAGATAGCGATCCATTTGGATGTCGTACTGTATTTATGAAACACGGGACGTAATTGAGATTTCTATTCACTCATAGGTTTTTCACCTCTTTTAGTCCATTCTGATGTTTTTCAGCCCTTTCCAGCCTTGAGATGAGTCAGAAGCACCACAGTCTTAAAATACACCAGGTTTTTCTTTCCCATTCTGTGTCTTGGGTCCATTTGTGTTGTGTCTCTTGTCTGTCTGGTTCGTATATAAATAAATAAGCTAAAAATGGTTTCCAAAACTTACTTTCCAAATCTGTCCCTTTGTGTCCCCGGTCTATTCTTCTTTACTGCAGAACAGAGCAGATGGCATCACCGGGCTACAGTTCTTCTGAGACTGGTCTGGTTGCGTCACAAACGTTGTCTAATCACAGGTCGGGGTGTGATGAAGCGATATAAAAGTAAAGATATCAGACGAGAGCTTGGGTACCTGAGAATGTGACACTTCAGTCTGTGAAATAAGGCACATTTATACCATAACTCCATGTATGGATTCCTGCAGCGCCCCATGGAGGTTGGGCAGGGTTGTGGCATATGGTGCACTTGTGAACAGATGTTTACCAATTCCAATGATGTCTTCATGTTTAGCTGTTACTTGTGGGTTCTTCTTTTCCCCACTAAAGAATTGCTGGGTACTCGCGTATATTTATTATGGCCCTATTGTATCTGTATGAATTTTGTTTTTTTCCTCGTTTTTCTCTTTCCGACAAAATGAGGGCTTTTTTGCCCCCCTAAACTTGCCCCAAAAGCCAAATGCAGCACACGGAGCACACAGTAGTTTGTCTGGTTTACTTTATTACCCACAACAGGGAAGAAGAGCAGGTAGGAATGCAAGACAAGGGTCAGGCACCAGAGAACCGGAGACCAGGCAGGATCCAGAAACAGGCAGGGTCGGCAACGGTCAAGACAGGGAATGCTGGTGGGTGTTGCATCTACAAACATAGAGTGACTATCTGGCAGTGAGAGTGCAGGAGAGAGGAGCTTTTATGCTGTCCTGATTGTTGAGGAGCTGCAGCTGGGAGAGCAGGTGAAAGGAGTGAGTGACGAGGTGGGCGTGGCTGGCAGATGGAGTGAGCAGGAGAGACAGGAGCAGAAAACCACTGAAGGCTGGTGGCCCAACCATGACACACAGACCTTCCTTTCTGTCTAATCTGCTTTTATCCTATAAACCCTCGTGGACCCATTATTAAGGCCCGAGCATTTACATTGCGAAGGCCCTATTGTATCTGTAGTCTCGTTTTTCTTCTCTCGAAATGAGGGCCTTTTTTCCCCTTAAACGTGCCCCAAAATTTCGCACGCAAGCCAGGCCTGGCGGAAAGTGTGATATTTAATGGTTTGCATTAATGTGCATGGCCCAATGGCTCAACAGCGCCCCCTAGAGAACTTCGTGCATCAAGCCCCACAATACAGGAAGTCGGCCATTTTGAATTAATCGTGTAATTTTGGCGCAATTTATGCCATTTCTTCGGACGCTTCTTCGCCCGAACCGTAACTTGCACCCAGGTGTGTTATACATCAAAATGTGCGTCTCGATCCTGCAACGATGCGCATTACTTTTCTCAGTCAAAAGCGTTACCGTGGCGACGCTAGATGCCAAAAAGCGCGCCCCCCCCTGCTTAGCTGCCATAGCTGCCTGCGCGGCGCAAGGAGAAGTTTCCTTCTCTCCTATTGGACGTGCTGAGTTGTGGTCACAGCGCGGCACGGTGAAATTTTTTTATTTTTTTTTTTTTTTGATATTTTTATCCCGGTTTTTTCCCCATTTTATCACCCAGTGCTCCTACCTAACAGTCCTGGGCATTGCCATCCTCTACCAACCCCGGGAGGGCCCTGCACTGAGCTCAGGTCTCCTCCTTAACCTGAGGAGTGAGCAGGCCGCTTCTTTTCACCAGACAGGGTGGGGTTTCTCCGGCCGGACGTAGCGCGTGGAAGGATCACGTTATTCCGGCCGGATCCTCCCCACCCCATCTGTTCCCCGGTTGGCCAGAGGGGGCAGTAGAGCCCAGGACTGCTGCATGTTTTTGTGAGAGTAGCTCACATAAGCTACCCAGGGGAACACGGGGAGAACATGCAAACTCCACACAGAAAGATCCTTTCGCCAACCCCACCCAGGGTGTGGGCATCGAAGTCATGGGGGAACTAACACGCACTTCAGCGCCCACAGCGTCCCCGGCGGGAATTGAACCCAGGACCTTCTTGCTATGAGACGGCTGCACTACCTGCTGCACCACCGTGCCCCCTGCGGCACGGTGAAATTAAAAAAAATTTCAATTCGGGCCAGCAGAGCGGTCCGCTCTTGCGCTGCGGTAGCACATACACAATGAATGGGATCACCGGCAGCGGTCTGCGCTTTGCGCCCTCTTGTCATGGTTCTGTCATGGTTTCACAGTTTCATAGGTTTTTTACTGTGTTACTGACTCTCCTATCATTCCAGATCCTGCCACCAGGATTTGTTAACAGCTTTGAACCGCTACAGACGGTTACGAAAAAGGAAACAACTGTATCGATTTAGCCACCGAATCGGAACAAAACAAACGGGCCACAGATCTGAAAGCAGCCTAAGACTGGACCATCATTAGGTTTAGGTCACAAAGAGGATCCTTCTGGATCTCTGCCCTGAACTGGATCCAGCTGGTTCCGACCAACATGAACCTTTCAGCAGGATAAGGTTGGTTGGTACGAACTGATGTGACTCAACAACATATGAATAAAGTTTTTATTGAATGTTTAGGCAACTTTCAGAGTCTGATATGGAGTCGTCTGCAGGTGCTGCAGGACTCCAGGAAGTGTTTCTCTGGTGATGGACCGGGATCTAGACCGGTCTCTCGAGTTACAGCAACTTTGTTTGCACCTCAATAATCAAGTTTTTCACGGCATTATCTATTATTAAGCCTTTCAGGAGTTTTAAAAACCAGCGCTTTGTTAACGCTACTGCTACTCTTCGCCTTTTCATTGTTTGATAGTTTCACACCACGCCCATGTGTGAATTAAATGACATGACTACCGGGATTAAAGTTCACTGGGCAAAAATGTAATGAAAAAAAAAGAAAATCGATCTTGAGACATACAAATCGATTTTTAGGAATTAATATGGCAATCGAATTAGGCCACGTTTCCAAAAACGGATATTTCCCCCTCTAC
This sequence comes from Cololabis saira, assembly GCF_033807715.1. Taxonomy (NCBI): domain Eukaryota; kingdom Metazoa; phylum Chordata; class Actinopteri; order Beloniformes; family Belonidae; genus Cololabis; species Cololabis saira. The sequence continues at coordinate 42,740,747 of NC_084599.1, forward strand.
GTTTTGAAAAATACCATAATTTACGCAGGAACCCACATAAATATATGTTAAGGTGCTATGAGCAGCCAAACCTGCAGGGGGCAGTGTAACGAGAAGATAAAGTCATGCTAGCCAATCAGAATCCTGGAAAAAAACGTCAACAAATGACACGAGTAACTTCCAGTTACTTCCAAGATGAACCAGAGTCTTTGGTTTGGAGTGACAGAGAAGTGGAGTTACTTTTAAGTGTGACTTTAGAATATAAAACAGGTAAAATACTAGAAAATATTGACGGTGGCCAAACTAATTGTAACCACAGGTGTCACTCATGACGCTGGTGACGTTTCTGTCTCATAATGTGACGTTCTGAAGACTAAATGTTAATTTCTCTCCGTTTACAAGCAAACGTGAAGACGGAAGTTTTTGCAAATCTCCACTTTGGCCGGAGTTTTCAGAAATGATGGTTTTTGGAGACTTTGATCTTCGTTTCCGTGTAAACGAACGGCCAAAACGCATGAAAACACCACTGTTTTTGCTCCGTGTAAACGGGGCCTAAGAATCGGAAAATCGATTTCTTTCAACACAGGCCTAGTCCCCTCAATGTGGTGAAGCAAAGACTCTACTATCAGTGCGTCCTGGTTGACTTCTTACCCCGTCCCTGAGGGAGAATAAGTCAGTTCAGCCGCTTGTATTCCTGCTGGAATCGCTGCCCTGCCATGGTGGAGGGTTTGAGGGCCTGAATGATCCAAGGAGCCATGTTTTCCAGGACGTTTGTCCCTGGTGGCGTCTCCGAGCCAGACGGCTCCTGCAGGGCAGGTCCGACTAAAGGGCAATACAGCAGATTCATACAGATTAAAAAAAGAAATAAAAATACTGTCACTTTTTCTGTTTCAGTAAACATGTGAGGATTGTAGCACCCTATAATGTAATAATTACCTATAATGTAATAATTTCACCCTATAATGTAATAATTTCACCCTATAATGTAATAATTACCTATAATGTAATAATTTCACCCTATAATGTAATAATTTCACCCTATAATGTAATAATTACCTATAATGTAATAATTACCTATAATGTAATAATTTCACCCTATAATGTAATAATTTCACCCTATAATGTAATAATTACCTATAATGTAATAATTACCTATAATGTAATAATTTCACCCTATAATGTAATAATTTCACCCTATAATGTAATAATTACCTGACAATGTAATAACGCCTGAAAATGTAATAATATTTGCACTTAACTCAATCAAAAATGTAATAAAATCCAATAATGTAATAACTTCACCAATAATGTAATAAAATATCCTGACTGATATTGTAATAACATTTTTACCAATAATGTAATACCTTATTACATTATTGGGAATTTATTACATTTTCAGGTGGGTCTTTTTTTTTTTTTCTTTTCCAAAACTGATGATGTAATACTTGACAAATAATGTAATATATATGTTCATTTTCAGTACAGAGTTCTATATTTTGTGTTTTAAGTATCTAAGAATGTTATTTATGCTGGATTTGAAACACCAGAATGACTATTGGGTTAAATTGCAGACTTTGAGTATCATGTAATAAATTCCCAATAATGTAATAAGGTATTACATTATTGGTAAAAATGTTATTACAATATCCGTCAGGATATTTTATTACATTATTGGGTTTTATTACATTTTCGATTGAGTTTAGTGAAAATGTTATTACATTTTCAGGAAATGATTACATTATAGGGTGAAATTATTACATTATAGGAAATTATTACATTATAGGGTGCTACAAGGATAAGATGGATTAAATGACATTAGACTTTTTTCTTCACATCCCTGCACCTCATTTTGGTGTCCGGGGTAGGAATGTCAGAGGAAATTTGATCATTTCTTGAACTTCCTTGGAAAGCAAAAGTCCCCGTCTACGCAGTGCTCTTTAGTTTAAATGATGTCTTTAGCTTTTAAATTGTCCAGGATCCTAAAGTGTTGACGGACGGGGAAGCACACACACAGACACACACAAACGCAACACAGATCTATTTTGGTAATGGGGTGAATTGCCTTCAGCAATGTCACTCCGACAGCTTGTTTGCTGGATATGTTGTCCTCGTTTATCACTGTACGCCCAAGATGTGATTTTGTCTTCTTTTCCTCCATCAACGCAGGTTCTTCCGAGCACACTGGGAGGAGAAGAGTGTTTGTTTGCGATGCCAGTATGGAAGTGCGCTGGGGGTGTTTGTAATTATCTGCCTCAGTGCCCCAGCTTTTTTGGAAACTGAAACATGGAAGAAGACAGAAGTGGAAAAGAGAGATAAAGCACAATGTGCAAGATTGAGCTGGAGAGAGAAGAGCATTGAGTGACGAAAAGAGTGAGGAGGAGAAAAGCAAAGCTGCAGATAGTTCATATCAAGCTAAAAGTACATTACTGTGAATGAAACGCATTGGCCAAACCGTAAAAATGTGCATCCATAACCATATTACGACATCCAAGGGCAGGATGTTGGAACTGGCAGACAGCAGAGGATACAGTATTTTTTTATATTGACGGAGGTTTCTGGGGGTGATTTAAACATCTGAACATCTCCTGCAGTTATAATTCCCAAGGGAGGCTTAGAAGTGGCCATATAATTAGATTTACATGTTTTTTCTTCATATCTCAAGAAGCACATACAGTAGGAAACACCCCCACCCCAACCAATCACAGCAGTTTGTTTACTAGCCTCGGGCAAATGAGACAGGCAAATCAATATTAAAAAGAAAAACACAACTCTATACACAATTCTAATAACTTTCCAAACATGCATCATACTGATGGATTCCCTGCGATCGCGGCGACGCCGAGCCGCGATGAACCGTCCCATGAAAGCAACATGTGATGGTTATTAAGTGAACTGTCACAGCCTGTAGCTAAAGATAGCGCCGTCCAACAGATGAAATGAGATTTGGAAAAGAAAAAAAGAGAGAGGGAGGGGGAGAAGGACGGAAGGAAAAAAAAATAGAAAATCCAAATGGCCCGGAGATAAAACGGTGTGCCAGTTGTTCACAGTAACGCTCCTTGCCACAGCAATGAAGCCCGGAGAGGAAATGGATGGAAAAGATGACCCTCCACAATAAAGAGGCGCCGCTATCACGGCTGTTACCTGTAAATGTTGCAGAACAATGGCCTCCACTTATCACTCATGAGAGAAATAATGCAGCCACTCGTCCACGGACGGAGAGCTGCGTCTAAATTGGAGATAAGAATAACACTGGGAGGGGAGACGCGGTGAAATGTCCAACAGATACGGATGAATACCACGAAAATAAACCATAAAAAACACCCTCCCACATATTTTGCACAATAACAAACACGTGCTAATGATAGACTGTAATCATGCAAGAGCACAGAAAATGGGTTTGAGTGACGAATGAATCGTTACGGTCCTTCTTTCACTCACGATGTGCAGATAAAAGGTAGTTAATTGAATGAAAGCTAATTGGAGTCGTTCATTTGCACCCCAGCGGTTTCATCGTGAATCCTAGTACAGAAATCCAGATGTTCAAAACTGTGGGAGCACAACTCTCCGCTCCGTCTCCTCCCTCAAGTAGATCAATTTGTCAAATTTGGGGCACTGTTGCCTCACAAGAAGGTCCCCGGTTCGACTCCCAGGCCCAGCAGGGTCTTTCTGTGTGGAGTTTGCATGTTCTCCCTGTGCTTGTGTTGGTTTCCTCCTGGTACTCCGGTTTCCTCCCACAGTCCAAAAACATGCATGCTAGGTTCATTGGTGATTCTAAATGGCCCGTAAGTGTGAGTGTGAGTGTGTCTGGTTGTTTGTCTGTATTTGTGGCCCTGAGATGGACTGGTGACCTGTCCAGGGTGTAACTCCTGCCTCTCACTTGAAAATAGCTGGGATAGGCTCCAGCAGACCCCCGTGACCCTGCAGAGGATGGATGGAAGTTCAAATCTGATAACAAACCACAAAAAAATGAGTATTTTACACATGTTTTTGTAAGACCATGTCTTACAATGAGTTTTATTATAACAATTATGTCCCATGGGCATAACTTTTGAACCGTTGAATTTATCACGTACATATATATATCGTTGTGTTCAGCATTTCATTTGGTATACAATTGCACCTTCTTCTGGGCGAATGCTGCAATTTCCTAGGTTTTTCTCATGACAAAAGCCGGACATGCTCGTCCCGCCCCAACACAGGCGCTCATTCGCCATGAGGGGACAGGAAGCTCCTGTATGGCCGGATGACCGGTCAATCAATGTAGAGCGTACGCTCCATTTTAGCATCGCACTCTCCCGTCTGAAAACGTGCAGGACGGAGGAGTTACAGACCTGTAAACATAACAACATGTGCTTCCTCTGGCGACGGTCGAGATGAAGAGCGGCTGTTTGTGGATATTTATTGGTATAATAATGTATTTTGGACTAAATACTTTACTGGATAGGATCTAACAGATTTGTAAACGATTTGTAAATGACCTAGTTTTGTAAATTTTGGAGCGAGTGTGCACTGGAGGGGGCGAGGGCGGGCCTCCGTGCGGCAACGAGTTAACCTGATCCCACTCTTGTAAAAGTCGCCCAAAACGCCTATCCAAGTTATAACCAAAGTAAATTGAAAGCTGTTCTTGAACCGTTTGAAGTAGATAGATGGTTCTGGTCTCTTTTGAAAGATAACACTCTGAAGTGTCAGAATCAATGTAACTGCTACTGTAATTCAGTAATTTCAGTTTGAACACACTGAAATAGAAGGTTTTCATTTCAGTCGGAAATTTGTTTTGTAATCAGATGTCTGCAGATGAATCTGTGACTTATTAGCTGGAAAACACACTGAGACCACAGCCTGGAGCCTTATCTAGTGCAATTTCAAATTTGATAACAGTACCACAAAAAATGAGTTTTTGTAAGATTATGTCTTACAAAGACTTTTATTATTATTATTAGACATTAGATTATGTCCCATGGGCAGAACTCTTGAACCTTTCAACATACTGTACAATCATAATTTTGGCCTCTAATGAAAGCAGACACTTTGAGGTATCCTATCGCGTCCAAGCGGCAACGGGTTAAAGGTATTATCCATGATTTTGGAGAGCTAGCAAGATTTGAAAGTGGCACCTCCTCTAAGCCCCGCCCCCTCCTCCCCCTCCCAGCTTTAATCCTGTAAAAACTCTAACCAGGACCAGAGGCTTGGCAGGGGGGGAAAGAACCAATCAGATGCCTTCATGCCGCCCTACGGCGTAGCCTACGGCATAGGGTACGGCGTAGGGTACAGCGTAGGCTACGCCGTAGCCTACGGCGTAGCCGTGGCTCTAGAGCCTGGAGCGCACCGCTCTCCGCTCTCCACTCTCGCCGGGATGGAGACGCCGGTGGGCAGGATGCACGTTTGGGTGGGCACAGCCCCCCCCCTAAAACCGGCCTCGCTTACAGGTCAATGAGACATGGGGTAGTTTTGTTGAAAATGTGCTTTCCAAAATGTCCTGGAAAACTCGACTCCTGCAAATGCACGTTCCCCAAAGTTTGTGGGGCCGTGGCTTTGGACGGAGCGCTGACGGGAGGGGGAGGAGGGGCGGGGCTTACAGGGAGGTGCCACTTTCAAATCTTGCTAGCTCTCCAAAATCAAGGATTATACCTTTAAGGAGGGGAAGCTCATTTCCGCCTTACATCATAAATTGTGTCAGTTTATTTGTATGTGAATTCTACCCTCCGTTCCGGCTGCGAATGCTTTGCAACGGTGGAGCGGCTACAGCATGCGATATAGTAACAGTCCATCCAGTTGCTGAAATGTTAGTCCTGCTGTAGTAATATTTGTGTGTACTGTATGTAGAAATAATTAGTGATGGAAAAATTGATATTGGAAGCACGACTTGGTGCTCGAGTCCAAATAAAACTTTAATCTTTTGTTTTTACTCTCCCTCCAGGACCTGGCACAGCTGCTTTTCATCTACTCATCATAAAAGAGCCATAAAAGAGCGACCGCCGCTCACTTTGTCTCCTAACTTTAGCTGTTTTATTTTAAATGTATTACGGATTTTACACCATGAAGTATTATGTTTCAGAAGACATTAATGGCACCAGCAGGTTCTGCCAGGTTCTAATGATGTCAACGTGAAGCGTTTTTCAGCAGTCGCTGGATGGTTGTTGACAGGAACAGCGTTGGCCGTAATTCTTTATGTTGCCGTAATATCACTTAATCAGGCTACGAAATCAATTTGTATTCGCAGGACGTCGTTGTTTTAAAAGCGGTGTCAGCAAACTCCTTCTTTCTTTTTTCTCTGTGGGGGTCCAGCTTCTCCTCCGTCTGACCACTTTGCTCATTTCTTGCAAAAGTTGCAAAGTTTCTTCTATAGTGAAGTCCTTTTTGTCTCTTTTTCTTTTATCCACTTTTTTTTGTGCATGCATTTGCTAGTTTTCCAAATCTGATAGAATCTTTTCTCCATCTTTCCCAGCTGCCTTTAAACACGCTGCGGTCAGGCCCCTTTAAAAAAAACCTAATCTTGACTCCTCAGTGTTATGGGATTTCAGACCTGTCTCTCTGAGGTTTTGGAGAAAGTTGTTTTTACTCAGTTACGGTCCTTTCTGGAAAACAACTTTCAATCTGGGTTCAGGTCTCGTCATAGCACTGAGTCTGCCTTATTATGGGTGCACAATGATATTGCACTATCTCTTGATGCCAAGTGCCCTGTTGTTTTAGGGCCAGTCCCAATCCCCCCCCTAGTCCTACTTTTCAGTCCTACCCCTAAATTTTGCGCGTTCCTGTGAGGGTAGTGGTGTCCCAATTCCTCTTTGCATCTAGGGCTAGTGGACATAACGAGGGCTAGTGTGTATGAATCTATCCCTTCACAGTGAGGGATTTCAGGTGCTGACTTCGCGACCAAGGGCTAGAGAAATTTCCCACAATGCTTTACGTCATCATTTGCAGACTAAATCAAACAAAAAAACATGGCGGACATTTCTAATTTTTAGTGAATAAAATCAATATTTTGAGTTAGTTTCTGCATAAAAATGCGTTTTGATCACATTTCTAGCGAGAAATATATATTTTACTTTCATAATATTCACTCAGTGAATGTACATAATCACTCGTTTGGTCGTTGTTGCGTTGTATCTTCAGATCCCGCCAGAATAAAGGCTGATTCATGGTTCCGCGTTACACCAACGCAGAGCCTACGGCGTAGGTTACTACAGTGCGCGTCGCCGCGTAACCTACGCCGTAACCTACGCCGTAACCTACGCCGTACCCTACGCTGTACCCTACACCGTAGGCTCTGCGTCGATGTAACGCGGAACCATAAATCAGCTCTTCTCATCCCCCGAAAACATCGGAGCAAATTTCTTAACAGGCGTTATTTGGATAAACTGAGCCCAGGTTGGGGATCTTAACGGTTACTTTTACGCCTGAAAAAATATTAAAACTTAATAAAGTGGCATATTAACAGCGCTACAGCAGAAATTAAAACAGCTTTTAGCTCTGGGCTTCCTGATATGGTGTGACGTATGTGCAAACGTAACTACGCAGTCGCTTACGTACCCGAACGTAAACCACGCAGTGACGTAGCAAGTGGTGTCCCAATCCCTAGGGAACATTACAAGGGCCCTACGCCTGTGGCTTCATTTTTAGGGCTAGTTGTAGAAAGTAGGGGGGGGATTGGGATTGGCCCTTAGTACTACTAGATCTCACAGCAGCATTTGATACAGTGGACCACACAGTCCTCCTGTCACGCCTGAAAAATTATGTTGGCCTTCGCAGCACTGTACTCAAGTGGTTTACTTCATATTTGTCTGATAGAACCTTTTCTGTGGTGATTGGTGACTCCTGCTCCTCTAGTGCCTCTCTCTCTTGCGGGGTCCCGCAAGGTTCAATTCTTGGTCCAATTATTTTCTCTTTACACATGTTACCACTTGGGTCTATTATAGCCAGGCACAACCTATCATTTCACTGTTACGCGGATGATCTGCAAATCTATCTGCCATTGAATCCCAGAGATACCGATGCACAAACTTCCCTGCTTGCATGTATTGCTGACATCAAGCAGTGGTCAGCCCAGAACTTCCTGCACTTAAACCAGGACAAAACAGACTGCATTGTGTTTGGGGAAACTGTGACAACTAGCCTTGGCGCCTTATCCTCATCTGTCAGTCTTTATGTCAGAAATCTGACGTCTTGATACTCTCTGGGTTTTGGTCTTGGTCTTGATACGCTCTGGTCTTGTTTTGGTCTTGATACTCTCTGGTCTTGGTCTTGGTATTGATACTCTCTGGTCTTGGTCTTGGTATTGATACTCTCTGGTCTTGGTCTTGATACTCTCTGGTCTTGTTTTGGTCTTGATACTCTCTGGTCTTGGTCTTGATACTCTCTGGTCTTGGTCTTGATACTCTCTGGTCTTGGTCTTGATTCTCTCTGGTCTTGTTTTGGTCTTGATACTCTCTGGTCTTGGTCTTGATACTCTCTGGTCTTGGTCTTGATACTCTCTGGTCTTGGTCTTGGTCTTGATACTCTCTGGTCTTGGTCTTGATACTCTCTGGTCTTGTTTTGGTCTTGATACTCTCTGGTCTTGTTTTGGTCTTGATACTCTCTGGTCTTGGTCTTGGTCTTGATACTCTCTGGTCTTGGTCTTGGTCTTGATACTCTCTGGTCTTGGTCTTGGTCTTGATACTCTCTGGTCTTGGTCTTGATACTCTCTGGTCTTGGTCTTGATACTCTCTGGTCTTGGTCTTGGTCTTGATACTCTCTGGTCTTGGTCTTGGTCTTCATACTCTCTGGTCTTGGTCTTGATACTCTCTGGTCTTGTTTTGGTCTTGATACTCTCTGGTCTTGTTTTGGTCTTGATACTCTCTGGTCTTGGTCTTGGTCTTGATACTCTCTGGTCTTGGTCTTGGTCTTGGTCTTGATACTCTCTGGTCTTGGTCTTCATCTTGATACTCTCTGGTCTTGGTCTTGATACTCTCTGGTCTTGGTCTTGATACTCTCTGGTCTTGGTCTTGATACTCTCTGGTCTTGGTCTTGGTCTTGATACTCTCTGGTCTTGGTCTTGATACTCTCTGGTCTTGGTCTTGATACTCTCTGGTCTTGGTCTTGGTCTTGATACTCTATGGTCTTGCTCTTGATACTCTCTGGTCTTGGTCTTGGTCTTGATACTTTCTGGTCTTGGTCTTGATACTCTCTGGTCTTGGTCTTGATACTCTCTGGTCTTGGTCTTGGTCTTGATACTCTCTGGTCTTGGTACTCTCTGGTCTTGGTGGTGTCGTGGTCTCGGTTTAGGCGGTCTTGACTACAAGTCTAGCAGGAGGCAGAAATATGGTGGAACATGTGTGTTTGAGTGGATCTGCAGCGAGCGCTCGGGGAGCCTCGTTAAAGCTCTTAGATTCACTATCAATAGTGGAGGCAATCAACTCTGAGGGCCGGATTGCAGATAGGAATAATACCACTTAATCCTAGAAGTGTAGACTGCAGAAGCAGCGTTTTTATCAAAGAAGAACGAATCCCAGATGGAAAGCCATAAAATAAAGCCATCCAGTTAAATTTCAAAAGTGTAAGTGACTAATACAGATATCTAACATATATCAAATTGTCAGCACCAAAAACGAGTTGTGACTATTTAAAAAACACTGTTCAATAAACCTGAAGCCTTCAGTCCCAGAACCTTAAATGAGCTTTAGTGAATAAAACAGTCGGTCCAGATGAGCATTCCGGCCGAGACAACAGAACAAGTTACAGATTTCCTGTGTCCATTAGGAAGTATTGACTTTGTCTTTCCGAGTGCTGTAAACTGTGATTGCGAATGACACACTGTTTCACGTACTTTGCTCTGAGATGCCGAGCACAATCGCACCGCTCGCTGTTTATTCTGCCCAACAAATGGCTAATGAGGATATGATAAACAAGCACAACAAACAGAGCATGTAATTAAAAGACTGCTTAATCCAGCTGAAACCTGATACATCCAGTAGACAGGCACCCCATTCCCCACCTCCCCTTGTGCTTCTTTGTCTTTAGCAGACCTCCAAACACAAACCTAATCCCACCTGAGAACAGCACTTTCTCCATTAGGAATTCTCCCATTGTGCTGTATAAATGTATGAGCCTCGTGGGAGATTTAATTCTTGCACCGAGTCAGATCTTATGGAAACTTGTGTACGTGAGCTCTACCCAGTCAGAGCTCAGAGCTCTGCTGCATTAGAATATGCAAATCAGCAGAAATCTCTCACATACCGAGGTATGTGCTATTCTATTTAAGTCCTGCTGTCTGCAGTGTGTGTGTGTGTGTGTGTGTGTGTGTGTGTGTGTGTGTGTGTGTGTGTGTGTGTGTGTGTGTGTGTGTGTACTGCAGACATTATGCTGCCTTTTTCTTTGCAGTGTTTGTAAGAACAAAACAGAGAAATTCACATTTTCTGCTTTCGAAGAAGGGGGGAAAGGAGGTTTATGGGCAGATGCATAAGATGCATTCTGACTTTTCCCACATCAACGGGATTAGAAGGATGAATGACAGCGGATTAGTGTTGGATCTCACCTGATCATATGCATCTCACTTCCACCACCACCCTCTTTTCTAATCAGAGATTTGGCTTGTACTGTACATGTTCCACATATTCCTGCGATGACCTGTCGGTATATTAACTGATTAGAAGAGATTGATTTTTCTGCCAGTGAATGTAGCTTCGGCGGGCCGACAGCCTCGCCGATGATTAATGAGTTTCAGAGTTATCAGAGTAGATGAGTCGATGTGCGGATCAATGGTGTAACACTACAAGGTCATTCCTGCTGAAGATAAAGCGTATGCTATGCAGATTCCTCCGTAACGCCCTCAATGTGAGGTCCAACTCTTCAACACAGCACCTCCGTGAATAGAAGATTACTAGCTCTGTGCTCGTTATCACTTCAGTATTCAGTCATTTTATGGTACATTGTACTTTGATGTATCTTAGAAGGAAATATTGGGCTATATTACAGACTCTGCAGTCCCTGTAACTCAGAAACGAGAAGTCAACACCTTTTGTTTGGCAATTAACATCTACTGTACAGTAAATCAGGGATAAGGAAAGTTGTCGCGGTCTCCAAATAAAATATACAAAAAAAAGGATACAAGTCTCAAATTGGAAACCCCAACATAAGGACATCAAAAAAACCCCAGGTGTAAGGGTTTTACTGACCAACTATTCCCTGCTGAAAACCGCGAATGAGATGTGTACCTGCTGTACTCTACTACCCAACTTGTGCTTTTTATTATTTTACCTTCTTTTCTCATAATTTTATTTCATTTTATTTGTTATTTACTGTTTAATTGTGTCTTGGCACTTTTAATGTTGATGTAAAGCACTTTGAATTACCTTGTGTTGAATTGTGCTATATAAATAAACTTGCCTTGCCTTGTCTTGCCTTGCTGAAAGGAATTGAAGTGTTAAAAATAAAGTACAAACCAAGTACTTTCGTGTGCTAATCAAGCACACGAAAGGGACCTGGAGATGCTAGCCAAAAGCAGGAAACCCCCCTCCCCCTCCTCCAAACTTAAAAGACCAACCCTAACCTAAACAAATAAGTTTAACTACCGGCCATCTCCAGGCCAAACTAGAGAAAACGCTAACTAAAACAAAAGGCTCAGTGAATGAGCATTGTGCGTGCAATTTGCACCAATAAAAGTCAAGGACTCAAAACCATGTCCGATGACACCACCCATGACTCTTTATGTCAAACCATTCAAAAGTTATTGCAGAAAGTAGGAACTATCACATATGGACCAATCAGATGAAGGGGGGGCGCACTTTTTGGCGTCTATCGTCGCCACGGTAACGCTTTTGACTGAGAAAAGTTATGCGTATCGTCGCAGGATGGAGACGCACATTTTGATGTTTGATGACATTTTGATTTCGGCCAAGGCGCCAAGAGACTTTTCTCTTGGGACATTGTTGGGACATGATACAGGTGTGTACCGATTTTCGTGCATGTACGTCAAACCGTATTGTGGGGCTTGAGGCACGAAGTTTTCTAGGGGGCGCTGTTGAGCCATTAGGCCACGCCCATTAATGCAAACCAGTAAATATCAAATTTTTCGCCAGGCCTGGCTTGCGTGCAAAATTTGGTGACTTTTGGGGCACGTTTAGGGGGAAAAAAGGCCCTCCTTTCGTTGGAAGAAGGAAAAAATAATAATTCCTACAGATACAATAGGGCCTTCGCACTGTCAGTGCTCGGGCCCTAATTAATCTGGATGCAGCAAAGCATCATGGGTCTGAGGAGGAGACAACCGGTCTTTTAGAGATGTGTCCACGGAGGAGCTACGTGGACAAAGTCCTATTAGAGCAAATACCTGGTTGATGCTGCAACTTTCACACAAACAGTGACGCAACTGACGTTTGCAGTGACGTAATGACGAGGCTCCACTTAGCACCCGAGCTGTGGAACAACAAACCGGTTTGATGGAAAAGGGGTATCATGGGGTATTAAAGTGATCCGGTGGTTTTCATGTATATGTACAGTATGTCTGCAGCTCTGATGCTAGACGTTGATTTTGGAATAAGCAAAGATGTGTCTGAAAGGGAAGTTTGTTACATTCTGTTCGTACATTCTGCTTTTGACCAGAATTTGTAACAAAAATGTAATAAATTTTAGCTTTTGGTGATAACTGAAATCCTTTTTTAATTGAATTTGTATGTCATTAAAACTCAAGGAAGTTGCATCACCTTGTCATTAAGGAATCAGGGGACACGAGTCCCTGATGCCTACAATGTCCAGGACTGTTTAACTTTGTTCTGTTTCAAGCAGAGTCAAGGAGATCAAACCGTTTTACAGCTCTGATTTCAGAAAACGCTGTGTGTGCATGTGGGTCAGATATTATCAAATGACAAGTGCAAGTAATGTCTCTACTCCGGAGGTGAAGGGGCAAACTGCAAAGAGCAAAGCACAAATCTTTGTGAATGAGGAATCCTGTGACTGGCTACAAGCTAAAGGCTAAATGAAGCAACACTGCAAAGAGAATTTGGCTTGTAACCAGAGCCGGCCCAAGGTGTGAGCGAACTGAGCTGCTGCTTAGGGCCCCGTGACCACTAGGGGCACCCAAGAGTAAAAATTAGAGTATTAGGGCCAGACAGGAGAAAAATAAAAATAATATTTTAGAGGAAGATTTTTTTTTCATTATGCACTTCGAGAAAAAAGTCGAAATGCCCAGAGAAAAAAGTCGAAATGTTCAGATTAATGTCGAAATGTTGATAAAAAAGTCGAAATGACGAGAATAATGTTGAGGTACAATTTTGAGAAAAAAGTCGAAATGTATTTCAACTTTATTTTCGAAATTCCGACTTTATTCACGAAATTTTGGCTTTATACATGAAATTTCGACTTTATTCTTGAAATTGTATTTCAACATTAATCTCGACATTTCAACTTTATTCTCGAAATTTCGACTTCATTCACGAAATTTTGACTTTATTCACGAAATTGTATTTCAACTTTATTCTCGAAATTCCGACATTATTCCCGACATTCCGACATTATTCTTGAAATTGTATTTCAACATTAATCTCGACATTTCGACTTTTGTGCACAATAAAAAAAAATCTTCCCCTCTCAAATATTTTTTCTCCTGCATGGACCTAATACTCTTCCATACATACATTATCAAAGGTATTATTGTACAAAACCACAATAATTAATATTATTCCATAAACAATATAATGTTAACAGATTAGAGTAGATGCTCGCATCGCATGCAGTTATGACACGGTGTAAAGCCTGATTTATGGTTCCGCATTAAATCGACGCAGAGGTAGGGTACAGCGTAGGGTCTGCGTTGGTGTAACGCGGAACCATAAATCAGCCTTAACTCCACCGGCCGGAGCTTCCTCCATTTTTTGTAGCGGTGTATCGCGTCATTCAGGCAGCCAATCAGCACAGAGCCTCATTATCATAGCCCCGCCCACTCAGAATCCTGCATAGATAATGAGGTTAGAGAATGGGAAGATAAAGACATGGCTCAGAGGCTGAATTTCTAATTTATTTAGCAAAAACAATGAAAAGCTTGTTTTTAAGACATTCAAGGCCTGTTTAGAATATGTATTAGATGCCATAATAGGTCCCCTTTAAACAGGTTTCATAATGTCCCGGCTTTTTTTTGCAGCGCTTATAGGCAACATTAACTGTACAGTTTGGTGTCGAGGCTCTGAACTCATTGGGGTGCAGTGAGTGTTCAGGTAGACGTTTGGGATAGTGGAGGTGCAACACGCCGAGCAACAGCAGGTTCATCACCAGTGAGAGCAGAATTCTGCTGATTAAACACACTGCTCAAATTTTGAAGGGTGCTTTTTTAAGTAGATGGCAATTAGAGTCAAACAAATCAGGCGCGGAAGCAGAAATATAGCTGGCACTGACAGCTTGAACTAGCTTAGAGTCGCTGCATAATTAAATGTCTAAAAAATAATAATTAAAAAAAAGAAACACAGTATTATTCTTCCTTATCTCACCGGGCGGGCCAGTAAAACTCACAATATCAGCAAATACCGGTTCTGAATTCCCCTCTAATGTATTCCAGTTATCAACACGGCTCAGCCTAGAAAGACAACATTTTTCTCTGAATTAGCGGACGGTGCCGAGGCCCGGCCGTCCTGCAGGAAGTCACAGGACAGCTGCTTTGATGTCTGCATCAAATTATTAACACATCCACGATTAAGATACCTGAACCAACCCCAGTCTGCATCATGCATTATGGATGAGAAGTGGAATTGCTGGTATGTTCAAGAAATGAGATTAGTCCTTTTTCATATCATATCTTTGTATCAGAAAACGGATGTTTATGTCATCCATTCCTTTCAGTCACATTGTAGGATCATCAAATAGGAAAAAGTAACTGAAAAACTTTATTATTTACCAGATTGAATTTAACTTTTTCTGCCAAAGAGCCTTGTAGCACTGACAAATGCTTAATTTAATAGCATCAAATCTTCTGCAAAATGCCACCAGCTCCTTTCATTAAAATGCTTCTACTGCACTCCAGGTTGTCCATGGCAACGCTTCAGCCCGTTAATATCTACCCGATACACGGCAATGTGCCACAACAACCAGGACAGTTGCAACTGCACTTGGTTGTTTCCTTTCACCTCTCTGGGAAATGTGTCCTGATCACTGGGGGGTGGGGAGGAGGAGTAGGAGATGAATCACTACTTGTTACTCTCGGGAGTGGAAACAAGTGAACTTTTCATCTGTATGAGTAGATCAGTACTAGGGGTGCAACGGTTCAGGTAGCCCACGGTTTCGGTTCGGTTTCGGTTTGTGTTATGTGCATAAAGAGACTTTTTCTTCCAAAATTATCTGTTTCAAAATGTAAATTACTATAATTATTTTAAGTCGACAGCCTTTTAATTTTGACAACTCAGTACCGTTATTACAGTACACACTATACTAAATACAATAGTATAACATATATGTGGCAGGGTGGAGGTGCAGCCACTCGGGTTGATTGGGTCACAGGTGTGTCCCATCAACCTGGCATGGGTCTGCTGGGAGAAGAGGCTGCTGCTGATGCTGAGAAGGTGCTTGTGTACGTGTGGCGGTGAGAATAAAAGAGTTCTGCACGAAAACCCTGTGTCCTCTCTGTCCTGTCGGTCGGGCCCCCGTAGCACTCGCCCTGCTACACTGGCACCCAACGTGGGGCCCGACAGGATGGAGGAAGGAGGCACGGAGCGGGCCCTGGAAGCGCTGGCCCATGCCCTGGCGGACTTGGCAGTCCTGCTTCAGGGCCAGGGTGAGCGGCAGCTCGCGGCACTGGAAGCGCTGGTGGCGCCGCAGCCCGCAGGCCGGGAGGCAGAGGCTGCAGGCCGCCAGGCGACGGCTCCTGAGGCGGCGGGACCCGCGGAGAAGGGGACGGACCAGCGATGGGAACAGTGCTGCGTCGGAGAGGAAGTGTCCTGGACGCGCCAGCTCCGGAGGTGGATGAGCTGCCGGAGCGGTGCTGCATCGGGGAGGGGGTGGTCCTGGACACACCCCGGCCACGGCCGCGGATGCCGTCTGGCCCGAGGCCACCATGGGCCCGGTCCTGAGAGCAGCTTTCTCGGCGATCGGCCCGTCGCCGAGGGCGTCCTCCCGACCGGTCACGGGGGCCGGCCCGACGCCGAGGGCGTCCTCCCGACCAGTCTCGGCGGCCGGCCAAACCGGGAAGGCCCGGAGGCGCAGACTGGGCAGTTCCGGGCTCCCGCTCCGAGGGGGGCGGGGGGGGAGTGGGCTCGGCCAGATGGACCCCAGCCTGAGGTTGGCGATGGGAGTGTGGCCCCGTAGCACTCGCCCTGCTACAATATATGTAAGAAACTCTTTCAAATGTAAAACAGTTACTGAACACTTTTAAATGGTAAACTGACTTTTATTCCTTGACTACCTGTAACGTGGGTGGAGAGTTTTCATTAGGTGGCGAAAGCCCAACATCTACGACGACCGAAAAGAGCTGCAAATCTTTAGCAATGAATGCTCCCACTGCACTATCGGTCTGGTGGAAAGCATTCTCCTTAGACAGTTGTTTTTTCGCTGGTGTTTCCTTATCGAGTGGCTTGACTGCAGAAAGCGTTACATCAGGGTGTTGACGCTGGAGACGACGCTCATATTGCTCGTGTTTCTTTTTGCGTATGGGGCATGTTTCAAGTAACGTTTACAGACGGTACAAGTTCTGTTAACTGTTTTCACTCCACGAAAATCGGTACCCACCTGTATCATGTCGCAACTTAAAGAAAAGTCTCTTGGTGCCATGGCCGAAACCGAACAGGAAGTCGGCCATTTTGAATTAATCGTGTAATTTTGGCGAAAATGTATGCCATTCCTTCGGCAGTTAATGCGGCCCGAACCGTAATGTGCACCCAGGAGTGTTATACAACAAAATGTGCGTCTCCATCCTGCGACGATGTGCATTACTTTTCTCTTTCAAAAGTGATTGGTCCATATTTGATAGTTCCTACTTTCTTCCATAACTTTTGAATGGTTTGTTATAGAGAGTTGTGGGTGGTTTCATCCACTAAATGTCCAGGCCTGAAGAATCTACATCAAGTCATACAAGCTTCTGCAGCCTGAACGTGCACAAGGGTGCGAGGGCCCGTTCATCGCTGCTTGCAGCTTTAATTTCTCCTTACAACCCTTTTCCATGTGGGACATCTGACTTTGAAACTTTAAAGACTTTATTTGCACAAAAGCTGACGGATAGCAGAAACCCCCAAACCATGTAAATATTCCCCAACGGTTGTTACATTTCAGGTTTCTCAGGGATAACTTTCAGTTCGTGTGCATAATGAGTGGAGAAAGATAAGAAAATTTCCTTGAGGAAGGGGAAAACGTCTGCTGTGTCATTAATTGCTGACAAGATGAATACGCCACGGAGAAAAATGTAATTGCTACTAATAAGATTAGGTCAGACTGTTTTTGGCATAAAAGACAATCACTTTATTTTTACACAAACTACATTTCTTGTTTAACCCTTGTACTGTCTTTGGGTCAAAATGACCTAATTCTCCTGTTCCTTCCTTCCTTCCTCTTTCCTCCCTTCCTTCCTTCCTTCCTTCCTTCCTTCCTTCCTTCCTTCCTTCCTTCCTTCCTTCCTTCCTTCCTTCCTTCCTTCCTTCCTTCCTTCCTTCCTTCCTTCCTTCTTTTTTCCGTTCCTTCCTTATTTCCTCCCTTCCTTCATTCTTTACTCCTTTCCTTCTTTCTTTTCTCCTCTCGTAATTATTTCCTTGTTTTCTCCTTTCCTTCATTCTTTTTTCCCTTCTTTCCTTCTTTTCGCCCTTCCTTCTTTTTTCCCTTCCTTCCTTCCGTCCTTCCTTCCTTCCTTCCTTCCTTCCTTCCTTCCTCCCTTCTTTCCTTCCTTCCTTCCTTCCTTCCTTCCTTCCTTCCTTCCTTCCTTCCTTCCTTCCTTCTTTTTTCCCTTCCTTCCTTCCGTCCTTCCTTCCTTCCTTCCTTCCTTCCTTCCTCCCTTCTTTCCTTCCTTCCTTCCTTCCTTCTTTCCTTCCTTCCTCCCCTCATACATTCTTTTCTTGTTTTCTCCTTTCCTTCCTTCCTTCTTTACTCCTTTCCTTCTTTTTTTTCTCCCCTCGTACATTCTTTCCTTGTTTTCTCCTTTCCTTCATTCTTTTTTCCCTTCCTCCCTTCCTTCCTTCTTTTCTCCCTTCTTTTCTCTCTTCCCTCCTTGTTTCCTCCCTTCCTTCCTTGTTTCTTCCCTTCCTTCCTTCTTTTCTCCCTTCCTTCCTTCTTTTCTCTCTTCCTCCCTTCTTTCTTCCTCCCTTCTTCCCTTCCTCCTTCCTTGACCTGAAGACAGCACAAGTGTTAAATGAACTGCGAGTAATGCTGCATACTTGGGTCTGCAGACTTTTGGGATGGTGAAAATGCTTAGTCTATTTATGCTTAGTCTATTTTTCGTTGTCCACTTTCTGATGTGTGAAATGAAAACCTCCCTAAGGGCCGAGTCAAAGTCCGAGGCCCGGGAGCTCTAACCTTAGAGGTCTTTCTGAAGGTAAACAGTTTACCGCACGTATTTCCAGCTCTTAAGCGTCCCTGAAAACCCTCCTCTCCCCCGAAAACTTTGTGTTTACACTTCTGAAATGCTAAACCCCAACTGGGAACCAAAATAAATTATTTCTCAGTTTCTTTTTTCCACGAGCCAGATTTTTCAGAGATGCCCAGGCTTACGTGTCTGTCCCAATGCCAGACCAGACACGACTGCTGCCATCTCTTTAAAATTAACGTGGAACCCTGACGGAGAGAGTGCAGCAGCAACATGAACAGAGCTGAATTTTTAAAAAGTATATGTAAATCGGAATCTCAGTGTGAGATAATTAGTGTCAGGACGGCTTAGAGAAGCTGCAATCCCACCAAAGTGTAACGCTGCAGAAATGTCAGGCAGGTATTCTGCAAAGAGATCACATCCGTGGATGAATTAGGAAATCAAAGGGCAGTGGGGCGACGGCAGATTCAAGAAAAAGTTGCGCATAGCAACATGAGACGACTTAAAATGTGCAGAACTCCAGCTTTTGGATGTGATACCAGTACTGGAGATGAGGGGGATGAGGGGGGAAATAAAAACAGTCAAAATCATCCCCCCCCTGAAATAAAAACGGTCCAAATCATCCCCCCTGTAAAACTGCCATCCCTCCTTTCCATCCCTTATGTCATTTCATCAATGAATGTGGTTTTACTGCTATTTCAACATTTAGAGTCATCACCAGAAAAATAACTTATTTGACCATTTTCACCTGTTTCAAGTAAATTTTCACTTGAAATAAGTAGAAAAATCTGCCAGTGGGACAAAATTTATCTTCTCATTACAAGCAAAAAAATCTTGTTCCACTGGCAGATTTTTCTACTTATTTCAAGTGAAAATCTACTTGAAACAGGTGAAAATTGTTGTTTTTTCCAGTGATGAGTCTTGTTTTAAGTGTAATAAGATTTTTTTTACTAAAATGAGACATTTTAACTAGAAATAAGACAAATATTCTTGTTAAGATTGTGAGTTTTTGCAGTGATCCATTTTACTTATCCTGTGAAGGACAGAGTCATATTGATAAGTTCAGAAAAGTGTTTTTTATTGTTGTGTTTTGATGTATTTGATGTAAGCCCAGTGGATATTTAAAGCTTGTGCTGTCTTCAGGTTAAGGAAGGAGGAAGGGAAGAAGGAAGGAAGGAAGGAAGGAAGGAAGGAAGGAAGGAAGGAAGGAAGGAAGGAAGGAAGGAAGGAAGGAAGGAAGGAAGGAAGGAAGGAAGGAAGGAAGGAAAAAAAAGGAAGGAAGGAAGGAAGGAAAGAAGGAAGGAAGGGAGAAAAGAAGGAAGGAAGGAAGGAAGGAAGGAAAGAAGGAAGGAAGGAAGAAAAGAAGGAAGGAAGGAAGGAAGGAAGGAAGGAAGGAAGGAAGGGAAAAAAGAAGGAATGAAGGAAGGAAGGGAAAAAAGAAGGAAGGAAGGAAGGAAGGAAGGAAGGAAGGAAGGAAGGAAGGAAGGAAGGAAGGAAGGAAGGAAGGAAGGAAGGAAGGAAGGAAGGAAGGAAGGAAGGGAAAAAAGAAGGAAGAAAGGAGTAAAGAAGGAAGGAAGGAAGGAGAGAGCAGGAGAAAAGAAGGAAGGAAAAGAGTAAAGAAGGAAGGAAGGAAGGAAGGAAGGAAGGAAGGAAGGAAGGAAGGAAGGAAGGAAGGAAGGAAGGAAGGAAGGAAGGAAGGAAGGGAAAAATGAAGGAAGGAAAGGAGTAAAGAAGGAAGGAAGGAAAGAAGGAAGGAGAGAGCAGGAGGAAAGAAGGACAGGAGAATAACCGTATTTTCTGGACTATAAGCCGCTACTTTTTTCATAGGTTTTCAACCATGCAGCTTATACAAAGGTGCAGCTATTCTGTGGATTTTTCTTCCACCGCTAGGGGGAGTGCTAACCGGAATTAGAATAAAAACTAAGATTAAATATATGCAAAGAAGAATATGCTACTTCTTTTTTAGCAGATAGAAGTAGAAGCAGATTTCAAACAGATAAATAGATGAATAAATACCGGTTATTTTCTCTTGGTTCTGTCCCGTTTTAATCAGCAAAGTTGCTGCCGTGTTAAAAGACACTGTTAGGAAAGATGTATTTAGGTACAAACATGTACATCATTTACAGTTCAGAATCCTTCTGTACATGTAGTAAATATCTAATCTAACAACATAAATATCTGCGGCTTGCATATCTTTTTTTCTAAATAGAGCGGGTGCGGCTTGTATGCAGGTGCAGCTTATAGTCCAGAAAATACGGTAGTTCATTTTGACCCAAAGACAGTACAAGGGTTAACCTTACAGAAGGCTGCATTTAACTGCTGCTATGTCATTCCTGCAGTATTTCTGCAGCTGTTTTGGTCTATTATTTGTAATATATTATATTATTTGTAATCAGCACAAATTATATGTCCCCATATGATAAAATCCACCATCCCCCATGATTCTTTTTACAACTCCAGTACTGTGAGTAACTGTATGACGTGTAAGTCTGAGTATCGGCTAAGAACCTGAGTTCAAAGTGAATCCAATCAGAGCAGCCGTCACTAGGTATTTATATCTGCCGGGTCGCAGGGTTAACAAGGCCCTTTCAGTCTGTCTTTAGATGAAAGAACGATGGAAATTAGTATTCAAGGACAAACTCCGGTGGGTTGTCCTTGTTCTGGAGCTTTGGAGTAGAAGGGATTGTCAATGTCATGATTATTTTCAAGACATAGATTTAGGGTTGTTTTCTACGCGGAAATACATTTATTTCAATCCTTTTTTTTGTATAGAAATCTACGGAGTATTGGGGCCAGGCATGAGAAAAATAAAAAAAATATTTTAGAGGAGGAAGTTTTTTTTTTCATTATGCACTTCGAGAAAAAAGTCGAAATTTCGAGAAAAAGCTCGAAATGTCGAGAAAAAGCTTGAAATGTGGAGAAAAAAGTTGAAAAGTCGAAATTAATGTTGAAGTAGAATTTCGAGAAAAAAGTCGAAATGTTGAGAATAAAGTCAAAATTTCGTGAATAAAGTCGAAATGTTGAGAAAAAAGTCGAAATGTCGAGAAAAAAGTCTAAATGTTGAGAAAAAAGTTTAAAAGTCGAAGATTAATGTTGAAATACAATATCGAGAAAAAAGTCGAAATGTCGAGAAAAAAGTCGAAATGTTGAGAAAAAAGGCGAAATTTCGACTTTATTCACGAAATTTCGACTTTTTTCTCGAAGTGCATAATAAAAAAAAATATTCCACTCTCAATTTTTTTTTCTCTTGCCTGGCCCTATAGTAAGGGAAGTGTCTGAAAATCTGGGAACTAAATCGTTACCAAGAAATCTCTTCACCAATGTGTTTCTAAAGGTGTCTAATAACATGTCCTAAAAAGTTGAAATTCAACTCCTGGGGGAAACCTCATAAAAACTGCACAAAGTCAGGGTACCAATAACCGATTTTTGAAAAATCGAAAATGCTTAATTTGGCCTTAATTAACTTGTGAGGGGTCAAACTAGGGGTTTTTTAGGATTCTGAGTTCATTTATAGCATTTGTTTTTCACTACAACCATTCCTTAGTGGAAAAACTGCCACACCATTTTTTTGCATTTAAGATTGCATTTATTACAATTCGTTTCACATTAGTCAGAGCAAACAGTGATCCCCCTTGTGGAATGCTTTATGAGTCAATGTCTGAGTATTCCTCATCAATGCCATCACTTTTAAAGTAGTCATAGCTATCCATCCATCGTCCGCGGCTTATCCGTTCCTAGGTCGCGGGGGCAGCAGTCTCAACAGAGATGCCCAGACTTCCTTTACCCCAGACACTTCCTCCAGCTCTTCTTCCTCCAGCTCTTCCAATGGGAGTCTGAGGCGTTCCCAGGCCAGCCGAGAGACATAGTGTCTCCAGCGTGTCCTGGGTCTTCCCCAGGGTCTCCTCCTGGAGGGACATGCCTGGAACTCCTTCCTAGGGAGAGGGACATGCCTGGAACTCCTTCCTAGGGAGGAGGGACATGCCTGGAACACCTCCCTAGGGAGGGGGACATGCCTGGAACACCTCCCTAGGGAGGCGTCCAGGAGGATCCGGTACAGATGCCCAAGCCACCTCAACTGACTCCTCTCAATGTGAAGGAGCAGCGGCTCGACTCCGAGCTCCTCCCGGGTGACCGAACTCCTCACCCTCTCTCTAAGGGAGCGTCCTGCCACCCTGCGGAGGAAACTCATCTCTAAGGGAGGAAACTCATCTCTAAGGGAGGAAACTCATCTCTAAGGGAGCGTCCAGCCGCCCTGTGGAGGAAACTCATCTCTAAGGGAGCGTCCAGCCGCCCTGCGGAGGAAACTCATCTCTAAGGGAGGAAACTCATCTCTAAGGGAGGAAACTCATCTCTAAGGGAGCGTCCAGCCGCCCTGTGGAGGAAACTCATCTCTAAGGGAGCGTCCAGCCACTCTGCGGAGGAAACTCATCTCTAAGGGAGCGTCCAGCCACCCTGCGGAGGAAACTCATCTCTAAGGGAGCGTCCAGCCACCCTGCGGAGGAAACTCATCTCTAAGGGAGGAAACTCATCTCTGAGGGAGCGTCCAGCCACCCTGCGGAGGAAACTCATCTCTAAGGGAGCGTCCAGCCACCCTGTGGAGGAAACTCATCTCGGCCGCTTGTATCCGCGATCTTGTCCTTTCGGTCACTACCCAAAGTTCATGACCATAGGTGAGGGTAGGTGCGTAGATCGACCGGTAAATCGAGAGCTTCGCCTTTCGACTCAGCTCCTTCTTCACCATGATGGTCCGGTACACCGACCGCATAACTGCGGACGCTGCATAACTCATAGTCATAGCTAATGAAAGTAATATACTTTGCATGTACACACAAATGTTACTGACCTCAACCGAGCCATCTGTAGCAGTAGCCAATGCCTCTCTCACAATTAAAGTGTCAGCATCATTGTCACTCTGCACAACGGTGATGCTAAGCTTCTGGAATGTTGAAGAGAGGAGGTGAATGAGCTCACTCTTATTATGGCTGTTGTCCAAGAACTTTGCTCTTGGTGTCCAGTGTATCAGATCCGGTCGAATCTGGAGATCACAGCATGTTTTCTTGGTACGTCGGATGTGGTCATGATCTTTTGGCGATCTGTTATAGCCATCAAAGACCACAATCATCTTTTGACAGTTACGGCCAAGATGCTGCAGGTAGCTTAGGTAACTGTTGGCAATCTCCTACCAAGTCTGACCTTGTTCCCACTTCACCATGTAAAGAAGCCACCCACCATGACTGGGTCATCTGCTGTGCTTGTGAATCCTGTAGACAAGATACAAGCATCTCTTTGTCGCGTCCGTGGTCAAATGGGTTGTTCTCCTCAAACCATTGGAGGGGAAGTTTAACTGCCTCTGCATCACGCTTCATCTGGGTTTTCCCAAGGTCTATGTAGAGTGGAGCATGTTGGTTTACACTTTCCTCCATATGCTTGTTGATATTAGAGAAGTGGCTGAGTGTGAGCACCCAGCACTTGTAGCCAGAATCACTGCTTCTCATCCTCCCTCTGCTAGGTCCACCTTCTGATTTGGCCGCCTTCATTAAAGGTATAGTCTGTAATCGTATTCAAAAAAATGTATTGTTCTACTGGGTGAAATGGTCCTTCCATCCTGAGAGTAGCCAGTGAATAATGTGTTCCCCTGCTCCTCCAGACCGACTGGCAACTGCCATCGGAGGGCCCCCGCCGCTCCCGGCTTCACCGCCGGTTCGCGGTCGGGTGGTCACGTCGATGTAACGGCTCGCCCTGCTAAAAAGGCTAAAAAGAGAAAGCCAAAGTGCGATTCTGCGGTGCAGGTTGTCCGCTACTGGGGGTCTGCCCGACCCCCAGTAGGGATGGAGGCGTCTCCATCCCGGTGAGGGCGGAGAGCGCCGGTGCGGGTGGCGGTGCGGGTGGCGGTGCGGGTGGCGGTGCGCTGCGGTGCTGTACAGGCTCTGGAGCCACGGCTATGCCGTAGGGTACGCCGTAGCCTACGGCATAGGGTACGCGGCAACGCGCACCATTCTGCATTGGTGTAACGCGGAACCATAAATCAGCCTTCAGTGTGTGCTCTGTGTGCTGTTCTGAACTTCTCTGTTGTGCTCATTTTGCTGGGACGTCGGGTTCCTCCGCCGAGACACAACTTTTGCGGTATGCGTTCATTGTTGTCTAAAAATGATGCGCAGTGCCCACCCAATCAGAAACGGTACAGATATTCTGTGATATTTTTTTTATATTTATAAAAAAATAAAATTACAAAAAAATAAAGGATCCCCATAACTTTGATTGGGTGGGCAGGACGCACGTTTGGGTGGGCACAGCCCCCCCCTGCCCCCCCTAAAACCGGCCTCGCTTACAGGTGAATGAGACATGGGGTAGTTTTGTTGAAAATGTGCTGTCCAAAATGTCCTGGAAAACTCGACTCCTGCAAATGCGCGTTCCCCAAAGTTTGTGGGGGCGTGGCTTTGGATGGAGCGCTGACGGGAGGTGGAGGAGGGGGTGGGGCTTAGAGGAGGTGCCACTTTCAAATCTTGCTAGCTCTCCAACATCACAGACTATACCTTTAAGGTCTGCTCAATGCAGATGTCACACCAGGTGCCAGACCAATCGTCGCTGGAATACCAGACAACATGGTTCCCATGGGCAGTGAAACGTTCAATGGTCTCTTTGTAACCAGGCAAAGTTTCCAGTTCCTTCATCAGTTGACAGTACAGCCATGCACCTTTGGCATACTGATGATGGCCTGCAGCTGCAAAGATGTCCAGCATCCAGGTAAAAGCAGTATATTATGTCCATGATCAACAAAGAAAAGGGATGCAAATGGGTCCAGCATGTTTGGTCCTAATGTTAACTCAAAACGTCCTCACGTTGAATGCAAAAACAACTACAGCAACCATCACTAAACACTGACTTGGTCTATTCATCATGTCAAACAATAAAGAATAAACTATTATCTTTTTTTCTTTTTTTACATATGCTATGTGTGAGTGGGGGGCATTGCCGGGATGAACGATGACCTGGGAAAGTGGGTGTGGCCGTTTTTCCACTAAGGAATGGTTGTAGTGAAAAATAAATACTTGCAATGAACTCAGAATATTGAAAAACCCCTAGTTTGATCCCCCACAAGTTATTTAAGGCCAAATTAAGCATTTTCAAATTTCCAAAAATTGGTTATTGGTACCCCAACTTTGTGCAGTTTTTTACAAAGTTTCCCCCAGGAGTTGAATTTCAACTTTTTAGGACATGTTATTAGACACCTTTAGAAACACATTGGTGAAGAGATTTCTTGGTAACGATTTAGTTCCCAGATTTGCCAAATATCCCATAAGATGACCTTACTACTAATACTCTTCCGTAGATATCTTTATTGGGGACAATAAAAAAAAAAAAAGATTTACAATAACAATATAATTATCAATATTTTCCCCCCTTTTTTTTACTTTTCAATACAATACAACAATAATTAAACAAAAATAAATAAATAATAATAAGAGAGAAAAAATAAAAAATAAAATAAGATAAAATAAGAAAAAATAAATAAATAAATAAAAATAAATAATTAAATATAAATAAATACAACAACACACCCCTCTCCCCTTCCCTCCCTCATATGGTCAATAGATTACATCATTCAAAATCATTTAACTTATTTTCACATATGCCTATCAATACTGGAATAAATTAATGATAAAGTAAAAATCAAGTCCTGCAAAAACACATTCATTAATATAGTAGATGATTCAGATCATTAGTCCAATAAAGGCAACAAATCCAAAAAGGGTCCCCAAATAAGGTCAAAGTCTCTAGTTTTATTTTCTAACAGTATTTTTTCTGGAGTGCTATATGATGAAAGTTCATTGATCCACTGTTCGGGTGCTGGGGTTTTTCCTGATTTCCAGTTTTTTAGATTGCAATTTCTTGCCGCGGTGCCTGCAAGCAGAATGCAGAATTTATTTCAATCCTGAATAAGGTAAAGGGTAAAGAAGTAAAAAAGAAACTGCTGCCCCGAAGCGTCCGTCTGTCCGTCTACCATAATCTCTCAAAGTGCTGTCCCTTTGCTCACACCATGCACTCAGGAGCTCATGCAATTACACAGGTAACAACCTTTTAAGTGCATTAAGGCTCAGCGCCGGGGCTTTAGGGAGAAGCAAATGGGCCTGGTCTGGGAAAATATCTCCTTAACCACATCAAAGTCACACCTGTGTCTTTATCCTCCGATCGCATCCTCCGTCTTTCCAGGTGTGTTTTCTCTGTAATGCTCTATTTTCCGTCTGGTTTCCCCCCTTTTGTGGTTTTGTTTATTGAATTTCTCTCCCTCTAAAGATCAGATAATCAAATCACCTGTTCTCCACAAGCTCCTCGTTAACAATCGCTCTTAATTTAAAGGTAGAGTCCACGTTTTAGGGGGCCATGCTGATCTTGTTAATGTTGTTCATGTGTTCTCCATTAAAGGTTGCACATGTTCTTTTAAATCCTGTTAAGCCTCTCTTCTTTCTTTGTCTCTTTTTTGACTTTCAAAGTCTAATAAACATAACCCATATAACCTGTTGTGAATCATTCTTGTAGCCAGTACTCGAGTTGTAAAAATAAATCAGGGGGGATGGTGGATTTGATCATATGGGGACAGATAATTTGTGCTGATTACAAATAATATAATATATTACAAATAATAGCAGTGACCAAAACACCTGCAGAAATACTGCAGGAATGACATAGCAGCAGTTAAATGCAGCCTTCTGTAAGCTTTAAATATCCACTGGGCTTACATCAAATACATCAAAACACAACAATAAACCCTTGTACTGTCTTTGGGTCAAAATGACCTAATTCTCCTTCTTCCCTCCTCTTTCCTTCCTTCCTTCCTTCATTCCTTCCTTCCTTCCTTCCTTCCTTCCTTCCTTCCTTCCTTCCTTCCTTCCTTCCTTCCTTCCTTCCTTCCTTCCTTCCTTCTTTCCTCCATTCCTTCACTTTTCCCTTCCTTCCTTCTTTCCTTCCTTCCTTCTTTTCTCCATTCCTTCCTTCCTTCCTTCCTTCCTTCCTTCCTTCCTTCCTTCTTCCCTCCTCTTTTCTCCCTTCCTTCCTTCTTTACTCCTTTCCTTCCATCTTTTTTCCCTTCCTTCCTTCCTTCCTTCCTTCCTTCCTTCTTTCCTCCATTCCTTCACTTTTCCCTTCCTTCCTTCCTTCTTCCTTCCTCTTTACTCCTTTCCTTCCTTCTTTTTTCCTTCCTTCCTTCCTTCCTTCTTTCCTTCCTTCCTTCCTTCTTTCCTCCCTTCTTTCCTTCCCTCCTCTTTTCTCCCTTCCTTCCTTCTTTACTCCTTTCCTTCCTTCCTTCCTTCCTTCTTTCCTTCCCTCCTTTTTTTCTCATCACTGGAAAAAACAACAATTTTCACCTGTTTCAAGTAGATTTTCACTTCAAATAAGTAGAAAAATCTGCCGGTGGAACAAGATTTTATTGCTTGTAATAAGAAGATAAATCTTGTTCCACTGGCAGATTTTTCTACTTATTTCAAGTGAAAATTTACTTGAAACAGGTGAAAATTGTCAAATAAGTTATTTTTCTGGTGATGACTCTAAATGTTGAAATAGCAGTAAAACCACATTCATTGATGAAATTACATAAGGGATGGAAAGGAGGGATGGCAGTTTTACAGGGGGGATGATTTGGACCGTTTTTATTTCAGGGGGGATGATTTGGACCCTTTTTATTTCAGGGGGGATGATTTGGACCGTTTTTATTTCAGGGGGGATGATTTGGACCGTTTTTATTTCAGGGGTGTGTGATTTGGACCGTTTTTATTTCAGGGGGGATGCCGTCCCCCCTCATCCTCCCTCAACTCCAGTACTGCTTGTATCGGGAATCATTATTAAATCAAGACATTTTTGAGTTAATTCAAATGCACAGACCTGAGTTGAGTTTAGCTTCAGACATCACTGGTAAAGGTCTGAAATTATATCTGAAACAAGCACTGTATTTATGACCACATGTAGAGAATAATTACAGAATCAACGCTTCAGTCTGCTCCCACTGAACAGGAAGAAAAGAGTGAACCCCGAACTCCATAAAACACTGCCTTTAACTACTTCTTTGGTCCCACCTACGATACAAAAAGAGGAAGACCCTTCTCTTTTTGTATCAGTAGATAACGTTTTGTCCAACGCTTTAACTGTTAAGAGACAAAAGCGTTAGTGGGTGTGGTCTTTCTTATCTGTTTGCAAGCTATACCTATTTAAAAGGTATATTAAGCATAATTATATATGAACCCTAATCCTCTGGTACTTCCTGAGCCTGTCATGTAGGACTGCAGACAGGAAGTTAATGGCTAATTGGTCTCACATGGGTTGGATTGATGAGCTGCTGGCTAATTAATGAGCAGCCGTCAGTAGCCCAGGAATATCACTCTCTCTCACTCACTCTCACTCTGTTATGGTTTGGTGTTGTGTTGGTTCCGTTTAGGAGCTTTGTGTTAAATAAATCTTCATCTTAAATGTGGCTTCCTGTTTTTTTCTGCTGCATTTGAGCTGGGCTGTGACTCGCTGTTCAGAAAAAGGCCTAAAGAGGATGAAGGCAACGCCCTTATTGTGCAGTAAAGCATAAGGATTAAGTAGTGTTACAGTGCAACCACATCATGTTGAGGCCAAAAACAGCTGGATACAAGATTTTGATTACTTTAGACCAGGGGTCGGCAACCCAAAATGTTGAAAGAGCCGTATTGGACCAAAAACACAAAAAACAAATATGTCTAGAGCCGCAAAAAAATGAAAAGTCTTGTATCAGCCTTAGAATGAAGACAAATGGCGAAAGTCGAAATGTAGAGAAAAAAGTCGAAATGTTGAGAAAAAAGTCGAAATGTCAAGAAAAAGGTCGAAATGTCGAGATTAATGTTGAAGTACAATCTTGAGAAAAAAGTCGAAATGTCGAGAAAAAAGTCGAAATGTCGAGAAAAAAGTTGAAATGTTGAGAAAAAGGTCGAAATGTCAAGAAAAAGGTTGAAATGTCGAGATTAATGTTGAAGTACAATTTCGAGAAAAAAGTTGAAATGTCGAGAAAAAAGTCGAAATGTCGAGAAAAAAGTCGAAATGTTGAGAAAAAAGTCGAAATGTCGAGATTAATGTTGAAGTACAATCTTGAGAAAAAAGTCGAAATGTCGAGAAAAAAGTCGAAATGTCGAGAAAAAAGTTGAAATGTTGAGAAAAAGGTCGAAATGTCAAGAAAAAGGTTGAAATGTCGAGATTAATGTTGAAGTACAATTTCGAGAAAAAAGTTGAAATGTCGAGAAAAAAGTCAAAATTTCGAGAAAAAGTAGAAATGTTGAGAAAAAAGTAGAAATGTCGAGAAAAAAGTCCAAATTTCAAGAAAAAAGTAGAAATGTCGAGAAAAAAGTCAAAATTTCGAGAAAAAAGTAGAAATGTTGAGAAAAAAGTAGAAATGTCGAGAAAAAAGTCAAAATTTCGAGAAAAAAGTAGAAATGTTGAGAAAAAAGTAGAAATGTTGAGAAAAAAGTCAAAATGTCGAGAAAAAAGTAGAAATGTCGAGAAAAAGGTCGAAATGTCGAAATTAATGTTGAAGTACAATCTCGAGAAAAAAATTCGAAATGTCGAGAAAAAAAGTAGAAATGTTGAGAAAAAAGTCAAAATTTCGAGAAAAAAGTTGAAATGTCGAGAGTAATGTTGAAGTACAATTTTGAGAAAACAGTCGAAATGTCAAGAAAAAAGTCGAAATGTCGAGATTAAAAAAGAAAGGAAAAAGGAAGGAAAAAAAGAAGAAAAAATGAAAAGTCTTGTATAAGCCTAGAATGAAAGCAAATGTTGAAGTACAATCTCGAGAAAAAAGTCGAAATGTTGAGAAAAAAGTTGAAATGTCGAGAAAAAAGTAGAAATGTTGAAAAAAAAGTAGAAATGTCGAGAAAAAAGTCAAAATTTCGAGAAAAAAGTTGAAATCTTGAGAAAAAAAAGGAAAGGAAAAAGGAAGAAAAAAAGAGAAATAAAAGAAAACAAGGTCCAACATTTTTGAAAAAGCTCCAGGAGCCACTAGGGCGGCGCTAAAGAGCATGCGGCTATAGAGCAGCGGGTTGCCGACCCCTGGGTTAGACTCACCGGGTTTGTCACATCCAGCGCTGCCACAGATGTGCAAATGCGATTATCTGGGAGTTTTTCTAATTAAATTTCGATTTCAAGTTTTCTTTTGTCATATTTGGATTTTGCACAAATCTATAATCTATATGTAATGAAAACATGATTATAGAAGGGGAAACGGCAGGCTCAGGTGTTTTCGTCTCTCTTGATGGCTGCAGCTTAGAAACGAAACAATTTAGCTGGGGAGACTGTCACACTATGCAGATGACACTCTGATTTATTTGGCTTTCTCGAAATGACGATGCTATTAGATTTCCTCTCAGTATTTACAGCAAACAAATGGTTTGATGCATGCTTTCTCTAGTGAATAACAATTAAGGTTTCTGGCCAGTTTAAATTCATAGAAATCAAGAGAAAAAAAACCCCGTTGACTCAAACCTGAGCTTCAGCAGCCTCATTGAGGCCACGTTTCCACGTAGTCGGGTATTTACAAAAACTGATATTTCCCCATGTACATTTTGAAAAATACCATCATTTACACAAACCCGCATAAATAGCTGTTAAGGTGCTATGAGCAGCCAAACCTACAGGGGGCAGTGTAACGAGAAGCATTAAGTCAGGCTAGCCCAGGGGTCGGCAACCCGCGGCTCTAGAGCTGCATGCGGCTCTTTAGCGCCGCCCTAGTGGCTCCTGGAGCTTTTTCAAAAATGTTTGACCTTTTCTTTTTTTTCCTTTTTTTCTTCTTTTTTCCTTTTCTTTTTTCTTTTTTTTTCCATTTTTTTTCTTCCTTTTTCCTTTCCTTTTTAAGCTCAATATTTCGACTATTTCTAAATTTAGTTTTTTTTCTCAACATTTTTAATTTTTTCTCGACATTTCGACTTTTTTCTCGAAGTGCATAATTGAGCTTTTTTAAAAATGTTTGACCTTTTTTTTTCCTTTTTTTTCTTCTTTTTTCTATTTTTTCTTCCTTTTTCCTTTCCTTTTTAATCTCAACATTTCGACTTTTTTCTCGACATTTCGACTTTTTTCTCGAAATTGTACTTCAACATTAATCACGACATTTTTACTTTTTTCCTCTAAATTTTCAGTTTTTTCTTGACATTTCGACTTTTTTCTCGAAGTGCATAATAAAAAAACTTATCTTCCCCCAGTTCTAACTAATATAGAAACGTGCAGCATGTGTTGTCTTCATTCTAAGGCTGATACAAGACTTTTCATTTTTTGCGGCTCCAGACACATTTGTTTTTTTGTGTTTTTGGTCCAATATGGATCTAAAACATGTTGGGTTGCCGACCCCTGCGCTAGCCAATCAGAATCCTGGAAAAAAACATCAAGAAATGACACGAGTAACTTCCAGTTACTTCCAAGATGAACAAGAGTCTTTGGTTTGGAGTGACAGAGAAGTGGAGTTACTTTTAAGTGTGACGTTAGAATATAAAACAGGTAAAATACAAGAAAATATTGACGGTTACAAACTAATTGTAACCACAGGTGTCACACATGACACTGGTGACGTTTCTGTCTCATAATACGTTCTGTGACGTTCTGAAGCCTAAATGTCCGTTTCTCTCCGTTTACAAGCAAACGTGAAGACGGAGTTTTTGCAAATCTCCACTTTGGAGTTTTCAGAAATGATGGTTTTTGGAGACTTGGTGACTTTGGTGACACCACCGTTTTTGCCACATGTAAACGGGGCCTGAACCTGCAACAAATCAGCTTTTTATCGTCTGAAATGCAGTGAGAGATTTCATGTCCAGACAAGATTAAGAAAAGCTCTGCACGCCTTCATTTCTGGCAGAGTTGATAACTGTAAAGGTCTCCTGTCTGGTTTTCACAGAAAGACTCTTCGACTATTTTGAGCTCATTCAGAAAGCCGCTGCCAGAGTTGTTAACAAACTCTGAAAAATTAGGCCATCAACCCTGTTTTTAAATCTTTGTAACAGTTACCAACATATGACGTTAAAGAGTTGCTGCTGGTTTAGTTTAGAGATCAGTCATACATCCTAGAATAAGACCAAATGGGGGGGGAATTAACAATGCTACATTCAGGCAGTATTTTTTAACAACCTTGAATGAGGAACATATGACTGGAAAAATGGTCTTTTATTTGAAAGACAAAATACAAAACAATGCTGTGCATTTGCCCTATTGTTACAGTTTGTAATGATTTATAACTGTTTAAGTTTTAAAGAGAAAGCCAGGACAACTATTTTCCACAAACTGAACTAAAAGTAAATGTCAGGTTTGCATTATGATCTTCAGTTTCATACAAGTACAAATATTTAGCCACAAACTGAATAGTTTCTCTCATAGAGAAATGTTGAGAAAAAAGTCAAAATGTTGCGAAAAAAGTCAAAATGTCGAGATTAATGTTGAAGTACAATTTCGAGAAAAAAATTCTGTTCAAAAAAAGCCGAAATGTTGAGAAAAAAGGTGAAATGTCAAGAAAAAAGTCAAAATTTCGTGAATAAAGTTTAAATGTTGAGAAAAAAGGCAAAATTTCGAGAAAAAAGTTGAAATTACTTTTTTCGACATTTTGACTTTTTTCTCGACATTTTGAATTTTTCTTTTCCAGAAATTGAACAACTAAAATTAAAAAAAATAAATAAACGGTACTAGTTTCTTCTGAGCGTAGTAAGATTTTGGTCCACGGGTCACGTGATCCCGCTGCACCAATAGGATGTTACTAGTAAACACAATATATTAATATTAATAACCCAATATCAGCTACAGGTCGTCACCTCCACGACACGTATCGTGACGTTTTTGTATCGCGAAATTTCGTGGCACGATATATTGTTACACCCCGACCCATCACTTATGTTGTTCCCCATCTGGTCTGATCTTTCTTTTTAAGGTTCTTGTATTTCTATGGATTGTATTGCCATTTTCACCATTTACTTTCAATGTTCTGATGGATAATTCTGCTCTGCATGTCACTATTGAATCGCCTCTAAAATGCTCCTATATAAATAAAGGTGCCTTACCTTGAATACATCTAACGACGGCAGATGAAGGGAGAAATGAGAAGCTATTGATCATTTCCTTCCATTTCTCACATCATTAGCACAAAACAAACAGTTTGTCAGTTTGCTGGAAGCGGGAGGTAAACTCCACTCAACCCGCTGATCAAAGAAAGCTGTGGTTTGCAACGTTTCATTCCAAAGAGGCTTCACATACTTAAACATCAACCTTTTTTTTTTAATCCCAAAAAACAAAATAAAATAAAAAGAAGTCCATTTAATTTATTTTTATCAACCTTTTTATTGAACCAGGGAATTAAGCTCCCTTGCAAAAGAAAACAAGCTGGGCTGTGTGTGATCATTTACCTTCCAATTAACGTTCTTTTCCATCCACCGTGTTTGCACGTCTGCAGAAACGTATCTGCTGTGAAGCAGGTGGAAATGCTGTTCCATATCGTTCTCCTACTGAGGTTTGTTTCTCATCTTTGTCCGTACCACAGGATATCCTCCCTCACATCGTCCTCCCACTGACTAGTTTCTGCTCTGTGTGGCGTCAGCGTGCAGGCGTTGTTGGAGCATCTTTCCTGCAGGCTGCTGCAAACACACTTCTGGGTCTTTCTTTATTTACTGTTGTAATAAATTCTTCTAAGCTTCACCAGTGTTGATGGTTTAGAGCTACTCAGGATCGGTCGAACTCTTAACACGGAGGATTTGTTCCCTAATTGTGCATATGTGTGCGTGTTGTCGGCCCTGCCAAGACGACTGATCTCATGTCCCAGCTTTAGGAAAACCATCTGAACAGAAGCCGACGAGCCAAAAGTGATCCAAGCCCATTTCATCAGTTGTAAATGTTTTTTACATCAAATAAACCTTTTTTTTGGCGTAATTAAATGTGGAAGGATGCTTAATCTCATTGGAATTAACGTTTAGGTCCGTTAGCTCTCTGATGGTGAAGGTGGGAACTTCCTTTTCTCTTTTTTTGCTTATTTCTGATTAGGGCTGGGGATCGATTCAAATGTCAAGAATCTATTCGATTCCGATTCTTAAGATTCAGAATCAATTATCACCATCCGATCCAATATTGATTTGAGTTAGTGTTAATAAAAAGGTTTTTTGAGCTGTTGCCTGAATTATATGACTGTAAAATAACTAGTGAAATAATAATTTCACAATAATTATTGTGAAATAACTAAGAAATAAACATCCATTTAAAGTGCAAAAAAAGAAGGAAATTGCAACAGCTCACGCAGTAAACAAATCATTTTAGCTTGTCTGATTTATTCTGTCACCAGACACACAGCTTGCCATGAAGCACCCGGCATTTTTCAGGTATGTCATGACAAAACATGTCCGATAACAGAGAAACCAAATGTTGGACCACCGCCCATGTGATTATGAATTCATGTGTGATTATGGACTCATGGGAATTATGAATTTATATGAACTCATATGAAATGTGTGATTATGTGAACAGTCAGGCTTTGACCAGGCCAGATTTTGGGCCTTCGACCGAAGCCACCCTAAAGTTTTACGACACGGTGGCCACACGGCTTGGAACAACGGAAAAACCCCATGGACACGAAGCTCAGCCAGGATTTGCATATGTGGCCCCTTGGTGATAAGGGACCACACTCTGATTGGACAAAACCCCAAGCTGCAGGAAGGAGCATGGACTTCCTGGGCGCAGCTATAAAAGAGAAGCCCCCCTCTCTCTCTCTTCTCTCTTCTCTGCCCTTTTGCTCTCCCCTACAGGTCTGCTGTAGCACCAGGAGCGACCAGCCAAGGGCCGCCCTCCTCCAGGATCGTTGACCGAAGGAACGTCCGTTTTGCAGCGCTGCACGAGTGACCCACGAGGTTCCGAGCCCAGAAAACTGAAACGGGGATCCTGCAGCCTCGACGTGAACGCCTTCGGACCGACCTGGACCTGAAGGAAGCCAAGCTGCTGTGCCCTCATCCAGCTGCTGTCCCCTCATCCAGCTGCTATCCCCTCATCCAGCTGCTGTCCCCTCATCCAGCTGCTGTCTCCTCATCCAGCTGCTGTCCCCTCATCCAGCTGCTGCCCCCTCATCCAGCTGCTGTGCCCTCATCCAGCTGCTGTCCCCTCATCCAGCTGCTATCCCCTCATCCAGCTGCTGTCCCCTCATCCAGCTGCTGTCTCCTCATCCAGCTGCTGTCCCCTCATCCAGCTGCTGTCCCCTCATCCAGCTGCTGTCCCCTCATCCAGCTGCTGTCCCCTCATCCAGCTGCTGTCTCCTCATCCAGCTGCTGTCCCCTCATCCAGCTGTCCCCTCATCCAGCTGTCCCCTCATCCACAGCACGGATAACAGGATGGAGTGAGTCGCTTTATCAGGATCCCCTGCTGAGCGTAACCACCCAGCTGTTCACCAAGGAACGCTGAACGGCCAGACAAACCACCTTTTTTCTTCAACTACAAAGATCCACGTAAGAGGCTGTTTTGTTTCTGGGCAGAGAAAACTTAGTAACACACTTTAAAAGTTAGTTTAGGTTGTGAACTGGATTGCTGATCCCTTCACAACTGTGTTATTAGCTTAAGTGTTTCTGTTTATCTTCTTATTTGTCTACTGTTGCATCCACATTGCTGGATCGTGATGACATGTTCTACTGGTACTATACTGGTACTATAACTGGTACTGGTGATGACATGTTCCTCCACAACAGAAAACAAAGCCCTTCCCCATTTCCCAGTTGAATGACCAGAGCGCACGTGTGAAGTTTAGTTTCACAGTGGAGCATTTCTGTGTGGGAAAGATCAGAAGGTCTTGGGTTTCTGCTAGCGACGAATTATTTAAGAGTGTCTGTTATTTTACTTTTCTTCTTTATTTCTCTTTTCCTCTCCTACTAATCCCCCCACACACACACAGACGCTTCTCTCGGTCATGAATTCCCGAGCCATTCTGAACCACACACACACAAACGCACACACACACACACACACACACACACACACACACACACACACACACACACACACACACACCCAAACACACACACATATTGGATCGGAAGATTTGCATTGTATGATTTCTTGTCCCTGTTTATGTAGTTGAGCCATCAGAATTTATCCGAAGTGTTGTTTTACCATCTGCTTGACACTAGTGTAAATAAATTCTAATTGAAAGAAGTCGTCCTTGTTTATTTTGCGCACGTTTGCCGCTAATGTTGGTTGTCGGAGCCTGTGTTTGGATTTCATTCTTCAATAGTATTCTGTAGAATAATTAATCTTGAGACTGATTCTGCTGTTAAAGTTATCATTTTCCTGGTTAAAGCCCAGGTGGTGCCCCGTTTTGATTAAGTCATTTTGATGAGTCAATTTGATAAATAATCTACTTTATTAATTATTAATAATTGTTGAAGGACAATTATGTCAGGGTTTGACACTTCCCTCCCCCAGTCTTTGAGTTTCTGTTTTGCCCCGCCTGTGTCCCATCTGCCCTGATTGTCTGCACCTGTGTCTCGTCGTGTCTCGTTATCCCCCGTGTATATCTGGTCTTGTCATTCCCTTGTTCCCTGTCGGTCCGTACTGTTCTTCCCTCCATGTTTCCTGCCACGGTTTTCCTCCAGGATTTTGATCCCTGTTTCGGGTTTGGATCCTGCTAAGCAGCGCTTTGTTTTTTGTGGAATAAATCCTTGTTCTTGAGAACTCCTGCCTCCGGCCTCCCTCGCTCTCCTGCATCTGGGTCTTCACCTCACCAGCCTGACAAAGGCTTGACAAATTATTAATAACTCTTGATAACTGAACAGCGCCACCTCTGTGGCACAACACAAACAAAGTTATAGTAAATATAGATAATATCAACTTCATTGAAGTAATATAACATTAAGAAATTTAAGTTGAAATATCCAGCACTTTCTCTATAGAAAATTTGATTTAGTTCAGGAGTTTTCAAAACCAGCCCTGTTAACGCTACTGCTGCTCTGGTGCCGTGTTCATCGTTTGATAGTTTCACACCAGGCGCATGTGTGAATTAAATGATGTGACTACTGGGATTAAAGTTCACCGGGCAAAAATGTAATGATGAATAAAATAAAATAAATTAATTAATAAAAAAAATTTTTTAAATCGATCTTTAGACATACAAATCGATTTTTAGGAATTAACATGAGAATCCGTTTGGAATCGGAAAATCCATTTCTTCAACACAGGCCTACTTCTGATTTTTGTATCTACATTACTGTTCCAATATCTTTAATTTAGAACGGGACTAAATAAGCTTAAAACCTTCTTAACAGTGTACTACATGCATTTTTCTCAGCTAATCTTGTAATTAAAGTCTTGTGTTAATGCAGAGGGTCACGCATGTACATGTGAAAGTCCCTGTTTATTCTCACGGGGTATATTTTCGTATGACGGGAATAAAATCCTACCAGAGGAATAACGTTGCAAATGTGGCTTGATACAGCTTTCATTTGTTGTTGTTCAGAGCTTCTGGCAGTACATTAAGGGGAGCTTTTTTCTTTCAAGCAATTTCTGTTATTTGAGTAATTTTTGTTTGTATTGAACTGGTTAGAAAAAAACATCCAATAATGTGTATTTTTGCAGAAACAATGCCGGCCTGCTCCTGTATTGACAAAATAAGGATGATTCACAAGCTGTTTTTGTTTTTTTTCCTGTTAAAATGTATGAAACTTTTCTGAAAGATGTTATTGAAGATATCTTTTTATTTCTTTTTAAACTTTGTTCTTTGGATCTATCCATCTGTTTTGTAGGCAGTCAATACAGGACTCAGGCATAAACCGATATTTGTCAGTGAGATCGTCCCGGGATCATCAGCATCCTGCTGAGAGATATTGATCCTCCCACAATGCAACTGCCGTACATCCACAATCCTCTGGAAATAGTGTTGTCAGATAACATGCAGGCGTCCCGGTAATATAAGCGTAGCTGCAAGTGAACGAACCTGCTGTTAATCTTCACAGGGAATGTCTTCACACGCACAGACACACTTTTTCTCACTTGTGAGGACGTTTCTATCGATCCCCGGTGACGTTCTGTATGCGGAGCGTAAAACCTACAGGACGCGGCGTTGCCTCGCTAAACACCCGCTGACCTTCATGTGACCTTGACCAAACGTCCTCTGAGCTCCGGGGCTGTTTAAGTGTAATCATGTAGAGAAGTAAAACGCTCCTATTTCTGCTTTCTGCACATGAAAGTTTCATTCAAATAATTCGAGCAAAAACACTCGTCCCTTTTTTTTTTTGCATGTTTACTGTTTCATTTAATTTAATTTATGTATTTATAGGCGTGTGTGTGTATATATAGACGTATATTATGGATATAAATATGTTGGAATAGGTATGTATATGATATGTATATGGATATATTGAGTTGTATTATACATACAGTATTTGTGTATCTATACCTCCCCCCAGTTATAACTAATATAGAAACATGCAGCATGTGTTGTCTTCATTCTAAGGCTGATACAAGACTTTTCATTTTTTGCGGCTCCAGACATATTTGTTTTTTGTGTTTTTGGTCCAATATGGCTCTTTCTACATTTTGGGTTGCCGACCCCTGGTATAGAGACTCTTAGAGACGACTTAGACTCTTAGACTTAGACTCATGTAGCTCAGGGGTCGGCAACCCAAAATGTTTTAGATCAGCCTTAGAATGAAGACAACACATGCTGCATGTTTCTATATTAGTTATAACTGGGGGAAGATTTTTTTTTTCATTATGCACTTCGAGAAAAAAGTCGAAATGTCGAGAAAAAAGTCGAAAAGTTGAGAAAAATGTTGAAATTTAGAGAAAAAAGTCGAAATGTCAAGATCAATGTTGAAGTACAATCTTGAGAAAAAAGTCGAAATGTCGAGAAAAAAGTCAATGTCCAGGAAAAAGTCAAAATTTCGAGAAAAAAGTAGAAATGTCGAAATTAAAAAGGAAAGGAAAAAGGAAGAAAAAAAGAGAAAAAAAGGGAAAAAAAGAAAAAAGAAGAAAAAAAAGAAAAAAAGGAAGAAAAATAGAAAAAAAGGTCAAACATTTTTGAAAAAGCTCCAGGAGCCACTAGGGCGGCGCTAAAGAGCCGCATGTGGCTCTAGAGCCGCAGGTTGCTGACCCCTGATGCAGCTTATTAACTTTTTTTTTTTCCTCATCATCAGCTGCTGCATCGGCAGGACTAAGAGTCTCCAGTCTCCCGACGGCTCTGGTTGAACGGCCCGACAAACCATCCCCGATCGGGCTGTTTTCTTTACCGAGATCACAAGAAAAGCAGAGCAGTGATCTCCTCCCCATCCCGTGTTGCTGTCTGGTTTATTTATCTTTACTCCACCACCTCGAAATATTGAATCACTTTTCTAAGTCCGCCCCTTTAATCTGATTGGTTTACGAGTAAATCGTCCCCCACGTCGGGCGCGATCTTATGATTGGCTGAAACAAAGGAAAACATCTGATTGGCTGCAGATCCTTCCCTGTTTAAAAAAAACATATTTGTGGATCGAGTCACGTCAAGGGAGTCTCAAAACTCACACACAAATCCAGCGCAGCTCACAGACAAAAAAACGTTTGTAAATCAGGTTATATTTGTGTGTGCATCAAAAATACATTTGTGTATCTTGTCCTACGCACGTGTGAATTGTTCTGTGCATTTGTGAAATCTTCTCCTGTGCATTTGTGAATTATGAGACTGTTCTAGCTCCATACATTACTGCCTTACTGTATGATACTGTTGCACTTTTATTTGCTTATTTGTTTACATGCCTGTTTGGTATTTTAAGTTGAGCTGCTGTTTTTATTTAATTCAAATTTGTATTAGTTAAAGCAGCACAACGGAACTTTCAGCTTTGTTGAGTTTGGCGCCTCCTTTGGACAAAAATCGGTAGTGCTTTACCAGAAAGAACACTCCATTTCCCATGAGCACCAGCGCGTACTGCCGGAAAACCCCCGTCCCCGCCGCTGCATTTGTTTTGATGAGAGAAGACGGGACGGACTTTGAAAACGACTTTTCTGTTTTCAGCGGTCGTTTGCAGGATGGATAATGAAGAGGTAATGTATCTATTTTTGGCTAAACAATATAATATGACGATGTTGAAAAACACTAAGTTCAAATTGGTTTTATTAAGTTGTTTCAGCGAGATAATGCGCCCTACAAACAGAGCCGGATTAAATAAATGGACTACACTAGGCAGCCTGTGATTTTTGGGCCCCCCTCCATCGATGTTATTTATGAAATCTTAAACTTACCAAAGTTACTAATAAAACTTAATTCACATTTTACATAGCAAAGTCATAGTCAAGTTGGTTCTTTGTATTCCAAAATAAGTCATGTGTTGTATATTAAACAGTCTATCAGACTATTTTTAGATTTTTATTATTTATACGTTATTACAATGCTCTATTAAATGCTATTAAATGATCCTTATCTTATCGATTGTGAGCATTTTGCAGAAAATCTTAATTAAATGTGTTGATTAAATTGAATAGTTAAATAAGAAGTCAAATCTACAAAGACCAATACAATTTGCAGTAAGACAAAGTGTGCTGTAGTATGTACCGTATGTCTGTATGTATGTATGTATGTATGTGTATGCGTATGCAGAGCCGTTTGAGAGATTTGCGAGGCCCTGTGTGAAATAGCCAGGGGGGCCCTCGCGCGTGAGCGTAGCGAGCGCGCGCGAAATTTTTGGGTTTTTCGGGTCGGATCGGGTGTCTATATGCGCAATTTTAACTCTCCAATTGGCAAAATACTGGATACCTTCCCCTGCCTCATCATCATCTGGGCTTGCCTCGACGCGGGGCCCCACGGCTGCTTGAGACCCGGTCGGATCAGTGATTTTTGTAACAAATTTATCAAACGTGCCTTTCAGAGAGGCATTAAACTCTTCCATTTTCTTTAGTTTTTTTTCTTTTTTCATCCCCTGATGGAAATTTCCTGAATCTGTCTCGTTCTCTCGACATTGTGTGACAGTTTGTTCCAACTCCA
The DNA here is from genome assembly GCF_033807715.1 of Cololabis saira. NCBI lineage: Eukaryota > Metazoa > Chordata > Actinopteri > Beloniformes > Belonidae > Cololabis > Cololabis saira. The sequence goes on from NC_084599.1 coordinate 42,782,128, forward strand.
CCCGTCTGGATCAGACTAGCTTGTGTCCGCGCTTGGTCTGATCAGTTGTATTGAACAACAGACACGCGTCATCATTGCACATTTATTTATTGATAAGCACAGACTAGTACACATTTAGGTCTGTAATGGAACGTGACTGTTGATATTTATAAGGAAAAAAAATAAAAAATTGGGGAAAAAAAAAACGGCCCATAGCGCCAGGCCCCTTGGGGCGCCAGGCCCCTTGGGGCGCCAGGCCCCGTGCGGTCGCACGGTTCGCACATCCCTTGCGGCGGCCCTGTGCGTATGTATGCGTATATATATATGTATGTATACTAAATATAGTAATAATGCACATATATATATATGCCTTAGGTTTTTACCGGCATGTTATCAACCATTAATATGTGTGCAGACAAAAAAAAAAAAAAAAAAAAAAAATTTTTTTTTTTTTTTTTTTTTTTTTTTTTGTCCCTCTGTCTGGGCCCCCCCCCTGTCGGGCCCTAGGCACGTGCCTAGTCTGCCTTTGCGTTAATCCGGCTCTGCCTACAAACTCATACGCTCTGCACCTTTTTCCTGTCACGTTTTTTAGAGGGACTTCGTCATAAATTAGTAGTCCAACATACTTACTGACAAAATAAAAAAATACTTAATAACCTGTGAATAACTGAATGCCCATTCCTTATATTTTGCAGATCAGCCCTGCACAATTTTACAGTTCTCAGGAAAAATACTAGAAATGTTCTATACATTTTCTTCGCATTGCATTATTTCCTCTAGTGCTGTAATTCTATTCAATTGTATTATTATTTTATAAAGCTTCCTCATTGCGAATTACACATTTTTATGATCACTATTATTTCTCTGTCTGTTGTTGATATTGTCAGTAATTTTAGAATTACCAAAAACCCCAAGACGAATCCCCAGTATGTGAAAACATTCTAATTTTGATTCTTATTGATCATAGAATTCTACATTTACATTTGTATCATAACAATTCTGTCTCTTGTTTTATCAGGAATCTGCTGTTCGTGAGAACACCTCTATCTCTGCATCATCAGAGTTTGAACCCCCACAAAGACAGAACCGACACGCAGCATATATATCATATATATATGCATATATATATATATCATATATATATATATGCATATATACATATCGCCAGTTTGTGCTCTGGCAGCATGATGTTTGGAAAATAAGAGACACCTTTCCACACCCAATGGGACAGTACACTGGTTTCAGGGCTCCCCGTCTTCTCTAGAATGGAACCTTTATGAAGATTACTGCAAATATTTTGATATTGTTTTTTTTTTGTTCCATTTTTTCCTGTACAGTTGTTTTTGTGTGTTTAAAATAAAGACATTTGTGCAAAACAAGACAGACTTTTATTTACACACCTTTCAGAAAATAGAACATTCTTGAACTTTGTCATTTGCATAGTGACAGCAGTTATCCCATACTTATTATAAACAATAAGTAATCTGTATCACAGTAGCAGTAATGAACAACTGTATGACAGGATAAATTACTGTGAATAAAGTAAACAAGTGTAAATAGAGTAGTAGAAAAATAAACTAAAAAAATGAAATGATAATAAAAACTGAACTATGAAACAGTGTAAGAAGTTACTGTAAATAGATACAATGACTATAGTAGCAGTAGCATCTTGTGTCCATCCTTGTTTGGTGCTGGGAGAGTCCGCGTGCGATTCACTGCTGGAGTAGGAGAACCTTCCCTGATGATTCACTGCTGGAGTAGGAGAACCTTCCCTGATGATTCACTGCTGGAGTGTAGGAGAACCTTCCCTGCATGAGGATGTGATTCTGGAAGTTTTCCAGATCTGATGTAGTCCTGCAGAGTGTGAGAATAAAGATACAAAAACATTATGTCTTTCTGATAATTACTGACCTATAAATCATTCAACATATTTTGTTGATCACAAGTTTGAATTTTTTTCTTTGTTGAAGTCACTGTAATTATGCAGAAAGTAAAAGCAAGTTATGTATAGCTATAGAAAAATTAGAGAAATGTATATATTTATACACTCACAAGATAAAACGACACATTATAAACACCATAAGGTTTCTTTTACTACTCTTGTTATTATTTTAATATAATTCCAACAAAGTAGATTTATTTTAAATGCTTATATGTTGTTTATATTGTATTTTTTTCATCTGGAAGTGTATACTTTGCCTATATATTTCATTTTTCTGGCTATATTTTACTATATCTACAAATGTGTTGCTTTTACCATCAGTGTATAAGTATCTGTATATACAGACCTGAAGAGTCAAAAGGTTTACATAGATATTGACATTTGATACAGTAACAACACTTACACCAGCTGTAGTAGTTTCAGGATAATTGTTTTTGTAAAACACACTGACATAGGTGTTGACAAAAGTGCATACCTGGAGGTGATGAACGTCTTTACATCCTTCAACCATCTCGTCCAAGACGACGGCGCTACCAGGGCTTGTAGCGAGAGAACGCCGGGCCAATGTTTATTCTCCACCGGGCATTTAGCTTGTTACTCTCCCTCCTCCTCCGCTCCGTTAAAACTTTTATTTTCTTCGTTTTTTTCGCTGCTTCGGCCATGATACCAGCTCCTCGTTTAGCTCAACACCAGCTTCTGCTGAGCTCAGCCTCTGCGCTCCAAGCCCCGCCCATTTTTGTCTCGACTGCGAATCGGGAAGGAGGGGGAAGTGACGTATGTGCCGTAAAGCAGTCAAAGCCGTAAAATTTGTAGTTTTTAGTGTGGCAGGGTTCCTACCATGCTCCTCAAAGTTACATAGTGCCAGTGAAAGCAATACAGACCCCCTCAGATCATGACAGAGGTGTCATTAAACCTGTTGGAAGTTGATGTACCATCACAATGACTCTGGAAATATGATATTAAGGTGGAAAAGTTACGTAGTGTCACTTTAATAGTTGCACTATTGTTACTTTATTGTTCAAGCTACCTCCAAGAGAACTGCTCTGTTTAAGAGCAAAATGATAAAATAAGGTTGATAAAATAAAAATAAGGGACAACCTGGATCAGTTTATTTAGCATTTGTTCATTTTTTTAATGTGTAACGAAAGCATCGGATCGGGACTCGGTATCTGCAGATACTCAAAATCAAATAACTTGGAATTGGATCAGGGCCAGAAAAACCTGACCGGGACAACAATGCAGTAAATAACCCTTTTAAAACCCGAATATTAGCAATAACCCGAATTTGCACGGCCATGTAAACACCAATAACCCCTTTGAATAACCTGAATTTGCTTATATTCCGGTTTTTAAAAACCCCAATATGAGCCCTGGGTTACTCCTTTTAAACCTGAATATTGGGTCATGTAAACACCAAACAGAATATCCCCATCAAACGGAACAGGAATTTGTTTTCTGCACATGTTCTGTTCACAAGGAATCCTGGTCTTTTGAGTCCAGGAAGTTCTTATAAACACGGAGAAACAAGACCAGGAGGAGACGAATCACTTCATAAATGTAATGAAGGATATGAACATTTCTGCATTTGTAGACGGTAGAAAGTACCGGGATAGAAGATTTACAAGAAGGTGAGAGAAAAGTTGCGCAAAGCAGCATTTGTTTTGAATTTGGATACAGGAAGAAGAAGTGGAAATGACGGGAATTGCGTCATCACGTTCTCCGTGTGTCGCTGGTTTGATCCAGATATCCTGAATGATTAATTACCATGGAAACAGAATATTCTGAATGTTTCAGTAACCGGAATATTAGCAATAACCCGAATTTTGACTGCATGTAAACGTAGCAGAGCATGTGAGCGGAGTGGAGCGGCGAGAATTTCCGCTCCTCGCTCACAAAGGTTGTCATCGCTCTCCTCCTCCCTCAAAGTCGCAAAACGCCGCTCCACCCATAACCGCTCAGCGCTCCAGTAACACTGCACCCCGCTCCGCTCCACGCACCGCTCCAAAAATGTTTGCATGCATATAAAATGCACATGTTTACCTGAAGTCTTAGATCTAACCAGAGGTGGATGAGAGAGAGAGAGAGAGCGCGAGGGAGAGGTAGAGAGCGAGAGAGAGAGACTCAGCAAAGTTACGTTCCTGCAGCCAGTCACAGAGCCGAGAGGAACAATTACGCAGAGCCGACATACGTTTTAAAGTCCAAAAAATAGATATTTACTGACAAGAAAAAATAAGAAAATAATTTCACCTAACGGAATTATCTGGTTTAATACACTTTTGTTTATTAACCTTTCCCGAAACATTTTTTCATTCACTGTTCTCCTCCTATTTTTATACTTTCAATGTCTAAAAGAACTAAAGAAAAAAAACAATATTTTCAGAATATAAAATATTTATTTTAAACAACATTTTGATAAAAGATCTTAAGGTGCAAAACACTCAAATTAAACGAATATGGCATAAATGAACGTTCTGTTTGCAGACTTAGTTAACAATAAGGCTAAAAACCGAACAAAACGTGCCTTTTAAAGTGCCTAAATCAAAGCCTGCATTAACTGAGCTGGATCGGGACATTTTTCTTAAAGTTCTTTTGAGTTCACTTTCAAAAACACCAGTTTGGCCAAAGTCGGGGGCTTCAGACTCATGTGGTGGTTTGTGGAGAGGTTTGTGGGATATGTTTGGACACGCATCGGGGCCGTGATATGAGGGGTAACGGAGCGAAACTGGAGCGGGATGACGCCCCGCTCCACCCGAATTATCAAAGAAAAAAAACTCCCGCTCTGCGCTCCTTTCAAAATTCGCCGCTCCCCCGCTCGCTCACGCTCAGCTCCGCTCACATGCTCTGAAACGTAGTCACTAATATGTTTTGTTGCACTGCTATTGTTTCAGAGTGACTTGGTGGTTGGTTCTGTTCCTGGACCCTGGTTTGAATCTCTGCCCGGACCTTTATATCTTCTCCCAACGCTTGCATGGTTTTCTGTACGTACTTCAATTTCCTTCCACATTTAATAAAAGAAGGCTTGTTGGGCTTCTCTAGGAAGGACTCCAGCAAACCCGTGACCACGAGTAATAAGCAGGGATGGATGGACGGATATACAGAAAAATAAATAAACCCATGTTATTATAAATGAAGATGCAGCAGTGAGTTTTATGCAGGAACAGCTCAACACAAGTGCTGAAAACCTGCTCTTCTCTCTCCTTCACCATCAACTAAAAGTGAGTAGAGACCCTGCTGTTTCCAGCTCCCTTGTATTTTCTCAGCTTCCTCGTAACACCAAAGCTGTTTAGGAAATGAAATACCTGGCTAAAGTATGAATAAAGAATATGTGTTTGGGTGAAAAAAGAAAGCTTGTGATTAAATTCCCGCTGAGTGGCTGGGAAATAAGAAATGTAGCCGCCGCATAAAAGATTTAAAAGGATACCTCGATAGGAAAATAAAAGATTCCACATAAGTCTTGTTTCCAGAGACCTAAAAGGGTGAAGACTTGACTGGTTATATTTGGGATGGGGGTACTTGCATGGCATTAACCCTTTCCAACCTGATTTCACAAAAATCCGTGAAATGCCCACGATTTTTTACCAATATTTTCCGTGGTGGTGCCACGTAAAGTGGTAAAATTCTGTGTGATCACCACGGATATTGTACTTATGTAAACGCAATTGGGATCCATTGTCCTGATTTATACACGGATTTTGAAGTTCAATGGACGTTGTTTAATGTTATGGCCCGAGCACTTACAGTGCGAAGGCCCTGTTGTATCTGTAAGAATTTTTCTTTCTTTCTTCTGACAAAATGAGGGCCTTTTTTCCCCCTAAACGTGCCCCAAAAGTCACCAAATTTTGCACACAAGCCACGCCTGGTGATAAATTTGATATTTAATGGTCTGCATTAATGGGCGTGGCCTAATGGCTCAACAGCGCCCCCTAGAAAACTTTGTGCCTCAAGCCCCACAATACGGTTTGACGTACATGCACGAAAATCGGTACACACCTGTATCATGTCGCAACTTAAAGAAAAGTCTCTTGGCGGCCGAAAACCGAACAGGAAGTCGGCCATTTTGAACATTTTGAATTAATCGTGTAATTTTGGCGTAATTTATGGCATTCCTTCGGCAGTTAATACGGCCCGAACCGTAACTTGCACCCAGGTGTGTTATACATCAAAATGTGCGTCTCCATCCTGCGACGAAGCGCATTACTTTTCTCTTTCAAAAGCGTTACCATGGCGACGATAGATGCCAAAAAGCGCGCCCCCCCTTCTTCTGATTGGTCGATATTTGATAGATCCTATTTTCTGCAATAACTTTTGAATGGTTTGACATAAAGAGCAGTGGTGGACAGTAACGGAGTAAATTTACTTGAGTACTGTACTTAAGTACATATCCACAGGATTTGTACTTTACTTGAGTATTAGATTTCTTTGGTACTTATTACTCTTACTTGAATACATTTCCAAGACAAATATTTTTACTTTTACTCGAGTAAATTTCTAGGAAGGCTGAAAAGTACTCGTTACTTTCAGGTTTGCTCTTTTTTCTTCTTCCCTAAAATCCTATTGGACACAAGCTGTTTTTGTCAAAGGAGGAGACCTATCACAGTGCACGCTCTCCACGTGGATGTACGTAAAGCGGAAATACGTCAAGCCTCCTCAAAACGATACCGCCAAAGTCATAGACATACGGTATATAAAGGCTAGATGACTCGTCCGCGCTGCTGCCAATGGAGAGCGACGTCGTCACACGGCGGCCATCTTGCCACAGGAGAGCTCGCCACTCATAACATTGTGTTTAATGGTGCCTGTACTGCTTAAACAACCTTAACTTGCTCAATTCTCAACAGATTTTCAAACAGTTTGGTTTGTTATGAACGTCAGAGATGTAGTTATGACACTGCATACTTGTGAATAATTATAAACATTGAAAAACGTACTTTTATATGAAAATAACCAGAAACAGATAGCTATGACATGGTATTTATATTAAATCAATATGTCTATAGTATTCTTAGTAATATTTATATTTACATTATAACATATATACATATGTATATATTATTACCATATAACATGTGTATATATATATATATATATATATATATATATATATATATATATATATATATTTTATTATATATATATTATTATATATATATTATTATTATTAGGGCCCGAGCACTTGCAGTGCGAAGGCCCTATTGTAATTGCAGGAATTCTTCTTCTTCTTCTTCTTATTGTTCTGACAAAAGGAAGGCCTTTTTGCCCCCCTAAACGTGCCCAAAAAGTCACCAAATTTTGCATGCAAGCCAGGTCTGGCGAAAAATTTGATATTTAATGGTTTGCATTAATGGGCGTGGCAAAATGGCTCAACAGCGCCCCCTTGAAAACTTTGTGCCTCAAGCCCCACAATGCAGTTTGTCGTACATGCACGAAAATCGGTACACACCTGTATCAGTACACAACTTAAAGAAAAGTGTCTGGGCGTCATGTCGACAAACCGAACAGGAAGTCGGCCATTTTGAACATTCTGAATTAATCGCGTAATTTTGGAGCAATATATGCCATTCCTTCGAGAATTAATACGGCCCGAACCGTATCGTGAACCCAGATGTGTTATACATCAAAATGTGCGTCTCTATCCTGCGACTACGCGCATTACTTTTCTCTTTCAAAAGTGTTACCGTGGCGACGCTAGACGCCAACAAGCGCACCCCCCCTTCATCTGATTGGTCCATATTTGATAGTTCCCCAAAAGGCACCAAATTTGGCACGCAAGCCAGGCCTGGCGATAAATTTGATATTTCATGGTTTGCATTAATGGGCGTGGCAAAATGGCTCAACAGCGCCCCCCGGAAAACTTTGTGCCTCAAGCCCCACAATACGGTTTGACGTACATGCACGAAAATCGCTACACACCTGTATCATGGCACAACTTAAAGAAAAGTCTCTTGGAGCCATGGCCGAAACCGAACAGGAAGTCGGCCATTTTGACTAAATCGTGTAATTTTGGCGCAATTTATGGCATTCCTTCGGCAGTTAATACGGCCCGAACCGTAACGTGCACCCAGGTGTGTTATACATCAAAATGTGCGTCTCCATCCTGCGACGGCGCGCATTACTTTTGTCTTTCAAAAGCGTTACCATGGCGACGATAGATGCCAAAAAGCGCGCCCCCCCTTCTTCTGATTGGTCGATATCTGATAGTTCCTATTTTCTGCCATAACTTTTGAATGGTTTGACATAAAGACTCGTGGGTGGTGTCATCGGACTTAGTTTTGAGTCCTTGACTTTTATTGGTGAAAATTGTACGCGCGAGGGCCCGTTCATCGCTGCTTGCAGCCTTAATTATTTTTGTTTCTAAAATTGTATTTAGTGGTATTTTTCATCACCACTTGGTTGATTATTTATTATAACATTATTATTCATATATTATTATTCATTATACCACGGTCTGTGTGATTACTCGATTCTGATTGGCTGGCAGATCAGGTTGCCCTTTCAGAAAAAGGTGCATGAACTTTCACGCTTGCATGGCAGCCACTTGTGATGAAGGAAAAGTGGGTTAAAGGCAGCATCTCTTATTTAGCGTGTGGCCTGTCTGGGACGCCTCACCACTACCACCGTCCCTCTACCCCCCCCGTCCTGCTCGTTATCTGCCCACCACCGGCTTCAGACAGATGCACAATTAAAACTTTATTGCTGAATAATGGCTTTACTGGTCGCCGCGGTCTAATGACGGGAGGCATTAAGGAGAAAAGCGAGCCCTCAGGAGCAGAAATACTGCTCAGCACCTGCACACTAATCACAGTCCTCGTTTCAGAGGCTGCAGTCGAGAACATCCCACACATTCTGACAGACCTCTGGAGATCAAACACGCCACGTTAAAGGCACCTTAGCAGTTTGATGTTAGAAGCAGAGCAGCACAGCGCCGGTGTAACGCATGGAGATGTGCCATAGGGTCTTATTTTCCATAGACACATTACAGATTTCACATTTTAACTTGTACTGGACAACAGACACGCAGAGCTGCTTTATATTCTGACAAATGTTACATTTGTCTTTGAATCTCAATTGAGGGTAGGTAATTTGACCTTTTTTCTTTATTTTTGGGACCATATTAGATATATTAGTATTAGGGCCATGCAGGAGAAAGAATATTGAGGGGAAGATTTTTTTTTTATTGTGCACTTCAAACAAAAAGTTGAAATGTCCAGAATAATGTTGAAATACAATTTCGAGAAAAAAATCGAAATTTTGTGAATAAAGTCGAAATTCTGCCTTTTTTCTCAACATTTCAACTTTTTTCTCGAAATTGTACTTCAACATATATGAATATATATATTAATAAAATAAATATATGATATTAAAATATACAGGACTGTCTCAGAAAATTTGAATATTGTGATAAAGTTCTTTATTTTCTGTAATGCAATTAAAAAAACTAAAATGTCATACATTCTGGATTCATTACATATCAACTGAAATATTGCAAGCCTTTTATTATTTTAATATTGCTGATTATGGTTTACAGCTTAAGATTAAGATTCCCAGAATATTCTAATTTTTTCAGATAGGATATTTGAGTTTTCTTAAACTGTAAGCCATGATCAGCAATATTAAAATAATAAAAGGCTTGCAATATTTCAGTTGATTTGTAATGAATCCAGAATGTATGACATTTTTGTATTACAGAAAATTATCACAATATTCTAATTTTCTGAGACAGTCCTGTATATGATATATATTTTATACTAAAAATGCATATTATATATATATATATATATATATATATATATATATATATATATATATATATATATATATATATATATATATATATATATATATGCCTTAGGTTCTTACCAACATGGTATTAACCATTAATATATATGCAGACAAATTAAAAAAAAAAAAAAAAAAACATTCATCTCGACATTTCGACTTTTTTCTCGAAGTTCATAATGAAAAAAAAAAATCTTCCTCCTCTAAAATATTATTTTATTTTTCTCCTGCTTGGCCCTAATACTCTTCCGTACCTGTATTACTGCTTTTACTGGGGGTGGACAATAATTCTGGATTAAATCCACGTATTTCAACAGGAAAATGACCCACAGCACAGCAGCAGATTTACAGCCAAAAAGCTGATAAAGAAGAGAATCAAAGGTGCTTAAATAACCCAGACAAAGTGGGATGATACGCAAGTTTTTAAAAACGGGACTGAAGTACTAAAAACAGTTCATATTCATCCTAAAATATAAGAATAAAACACAACATCTGGAAAGGTATAAGTCATATACTGAGTAGACGACCATGAAGGAAACGCTCCGTCTGGTGTGACCAAGCCTGCAAAACTTTTGCAAAATAAAGTATCTAAAAAGACAGCATGAAGTATTGAGCTTAGAAATGGAGTTTTATTCATGCAGCTCTGCTAATGCAAATGTGTCCTGAGATTGTGTGAAATTTGATTGTGGATCTCTGAGGACTGGCAAAAGCTCCTGCAGCCTTTTCTTTGAGCATCTGAAGACGTCAGGACCTTGTGAGTGAAGCCCAAAATACACACACACACACTGAAACACACACACACACACTGACACAGGCGCTAACCTCTGCACAGACTTTACAGAAGTTTAAATTGCAAAGATATGAATGCTTTATGAATTTCAATAAACCAAGTCTGTACGTCTATTTGTCAGATGTGCCCGTGTCATTATGCAAGTCACAACTCCACGTCTTTGCAGCTAATGCTTCCCCCTCTTCATTCTCTCTCTTCATTCCCTCTCTTCATTTCCTCTCTCCATTCCCTCTCTCCATTCCCCCTCTTCTCCATCCATCAGAGAGAGTTTGCTACGCAGACAGAAAATGCAGCTGTGTCTGATCAAATATGGACAACACAGCTCCTTTTTGCCAAACTGTGAATGTTGTAAATTTTACTTCTTCATGATATAAAAGTAAATTTTGTCTCGTAAAGTTTTGGAAATAAATTGCCATCTTGATTCTCTAAGACTCCAGTACTTAGGGAGAATTATTTGTGTTTTTAATATGGGAACAAACTAAAGTTAATGCACCCAGGACCAGACTGCCGACCCTCCGACTGGAACATGGCGGGGTGTTTACCAGTAAGGTTTTGAAGAGGATTTACAAAAATATTATTTAACGTTTATTTGCAAAAAATTCAAAAAATGAACATAAGGAACTTTTGGACTCAAAAAAGGTCCACAAAATCAAACCTTTTAACAAAACTGAAGCACAAACTGACCCACCCTAACTGACACATGAGGGAGACATTATATATATATATATATATATATATATATATATATATATATATATATATATATATATATATATATATACATATATATATATATATATATATATATATATATATCTTACTTAACAAATTTCAATAAAAAAGAGAAAATTAGAATATTGTGATAAAGTCCTTTATTTTCTGTAATGCAGAAATGTCATACACTCTGGATTCATTACAAATCAACTGAAATATTGCAAGCCTTTTATTATTTTAATATTGCTGATCATGGTTTACAGCTTAATAAAACTCAAATATCCTATCTCAAAAAATTAGAACATTCTGGGAATCTTAATCTTAAACTGTAAGCCATAATCAGCAATATTAAAATAATAAATTAAATAATAATAAAATAAATGAAATAAAAATATTTCAGTTGATTTGTAATGAATCCAGAATGTATGACATTTTTGTTTTTTTAATTGCATTACAGAAAATAAAGAACTTTATCACAATATTCTAATTTTCTGAGACAGTCCTGTATGTGTACAGTACTAAACAGTAACCAATGAGGAAATTAATCTAAACAACCAAACTCCCCTAAAAAGGAAAAAGAAAACACAAAACAAAAATAGGAAACCTAAACCCTTAACTACAAATATAGTGGATTAATCCAATTAGGCCCCATTTGAACAGATTTGTAGCAGCTGGAATTCTTTTCAACAGACCTGGCAACTTTCACTCCAATCCGTCTGGAACTGGCAACCCAAAGAAAGATTAGTTAAGGAAATATTAACCAAATCAACAAGGTTAAGATAAATAAGTCAGGATATATGTGTGCACCCAATCAAGCCAAAAGCTTGTTAATAAAAAAGATGAAATATACAAAATAATTAAGTGTATACCTTAATTATTGTGAATTTAATGAAACCAAAAATGTTACCAGACTTAGTTTGGTGTGTGGACGCTTATGCAGCCAAAGATACTGGCACACGTGGATCAGGAGGAGCTCAGAGCAACACCCAGTACTCGAGTTGTAAAATAAAATCAGGGGGGATGGTGGATTTTATCATATGGGGACAGATAATTTGTGCTGATTACAAATAATATAATATATTACAAATAATAGCAGTGACCAAAACACCTGCAGAAATACTGCAGGAATGACATAGCAGCAGTTAAATGCAGCCTTCTGTAAGCTTTAAATATCCACTGGGCTTACATTAAATACATCAAAACACAACAATAAAAAACACTTTTCTGAACTTATCAATATGACTCTGTCCTTCACAGGATAAGTAACATGGATCACTGCAAAAACTCACAATCTTAACAAGAATATTTGTCTTATTTCTAGTTAAAATGTCTCATTTTAGTAAAGAAATCTCATTACACTTAAAACAAGACTCATCACTGGAAAAAACAACAATTTTCACCTGTTTCAAGTAGATTTTCACTTGAAATAAGTAAAAAAAATCTGCCAGTGGAACAAGATTTTTTTGCTTGTAATAAGAAGATAAATCTTGTTCCACTGGCAGATTTTTCTACTTATTTCAAGTGAAAATTTACTTGAAACAGGTGAAAATTGTCAAATAAGTTATTTTTCTGGTGATGACTCTAAATGCTGAAATATCAGTAAAACCACATTCATTGATGAAATGACATAAGGGATGGAAAGGAGGGATGACAGTTTTACAGGGGGGGTGATTTGGACCGTTTTTATTTCAGGGGGGGATGCCATCCCCCCTCACCCCCCCTCATCTCCAGTACTGGCAACATCCAAAAATCAGATGTGTTGATTTGTTTTTATATACACCATAAAACGGGTGTTTGATGCCCCTGATCACGACTGGAGCCACAGAAACACTCCATACCAGAAAACTGACTCATGCAGGACGGGCGAAGGGCTAAGTCCCAGTTCCCTTTCACATAAATCATTAATAAGTACATGCACTTTTTATTCCTCCGTTTAAATCTCTTTGACCTCTTCACATGGATTTTGTCATTCATTAATCGCTGGCAGAGTTAAAAAGTAAAAATGTATCCTGTGCAGCTTAGACGGGGTCTAAAAAAGGGAATCGTGGGGAGTCAAGAAGTCCCACCCATTCACCGCTTTTTAACGTGGGGGCCTGTTTAGTTTTTTTTTTTTTTTATTAGCGGATAGCCCCTTGAGATGAATCATCTCGTTTTCAAGGGGTCCAACATAAAACATACAACACAGTAAAAAACAGTCACATACAACATACATAACATATAAGGCTCTCACACACAAACCCGCCCACACACCAGTCCCATAGACCTACCACACCTGTAAACACTGCATATAACACAGTAATAACAAAAAGAACAACAATCTTATCTTATCACGAGGCACTCCTCCTCCATTGCGAAGCTCAATGGAGGAGGATTGCCACGTGGCGCAGTCGTGGCACTAACTAGAAAATTTCAAGAAATTTTGATATGGGCATGCCCTACTGCCCATTGCTGCTTATGTTTGGGGCTGTAATTGTTGTGTTCGGGGTGGTTCTACGTCAGTTTGAGGTGTCTATGGTTGTATTGCATTCATTCCTGTGCTCCCCACAGGGGGTGTGGTTTAGGGTTGTTAATAAACCACAGGCCCTGCTTCGGGTTTGTGTGGTTCAGGGTGATTAATAATGGCCAAGAAGTAGTTTAGGGTTGTTAATAAACCGTTAAAGGTTGTTGATAAACCTTTGGGGATGGGGCCATTTGGCAGGCATTTTGACTTGTTTAATATCGCAAAAACTGTAAAAAAAAAAATTGGCATAATGAGGTTGTAGAGTCCGTTAGTGCCAATTGGGCCGAGTGTTTGAAAGTTTGAACTATGTCTCTACGATAAAGTTCGGCCGAGCAATAAGCGTCCAAACTTTCGACTTTTTTTTGGCTTTTTGGCATCTAGCGTTGCCACGGTAACACTTTTGACTGAGAAAAGTAATGCCCATCGAGGCAAGATGGAGACGCATCCAACGATGTATGCCATGTATGGGTGCACGTTGTGGTTCAGGCTACGTTAACGGATAGGTTTTTTTTTTCACCATGGTAAAAAACCCCATCCGAATGAATGGGGCCATTTGGCATGGATTTTGACAAAAAATTTCCTTAAATCACATCTTCATAAAATTTGAATATGTTGAATTCCACAGCGTGCCGAGTGGGGAAACATTTGTACGATGTCTCTACGATAACCTGTTGCCTAGCAACAAGCATCCAAATTCAAATGGGAATTTTTTTTAATTGGAAGTTAAATATCGCAAAAACCGTAATAATTAGCAGGATGAGGTCGTACGGTCGTTCAGGGACAATCGGGCCGAGTGTTTGAAAGTTTGAACGATGTCTCTACGATAAAGTTCGGCCGAGCAATAAGCGCCACAATTTTCACAATTTTTTTTACTTTTTGGCATCTAGCGTTGCAATGGTAACACTTTTGACTGAGACCATCGAGGCCATGATGGAGACGCATCCAACTATGTATGCCATGCATGGGTGCACGTTGCGGTTCGGGCCGCATTAACAGACGAAAAAAGCGTGCAGAATAAGAAGAAGAAGAAGAAGCAGAAGAAGGAGAAAAGGGAAACCTTTTCTGTATACTAATATATCGCCTTCATTTTTCAGGTTTTTCCGGCCGTGTTTTATTTTTTGGAGCTTTTTTTTTCCCACATCAGAGCGGGGTCATGCTGTACACCCGCTGGTGCACAGTGGGACTTTTGCAACTTTAGCTTGTTAGCAAAATGCTAGCAACATTGCCCTTTGGGCCATTCTGGACGATTGCAATATGGTCATGTCACTACCTGGCATGACCATAATAATAGTCATTGTCATCATCATTATTATACAATATATGAAGAAATAGATACATTATATATAAAATAAATAAATAAAAATAAAATGAGAAGGCAATACCACTAGAGGCAACTACATGGTTTATTGAGATTGGAAAATAGTGAGTTTTTAAAGAGGTGTAATGAATTAAGTTTTCTTATGTTGATGGGTAGGTCATTCCAGTCTGATGGGGCTTTGAACTTAAAACCACGTCTGCCAATTTCTTTAAATGTCAAAGGAACGAAAAAGAAGGGTTGCTGAGTGTTTCTGAGAGAATATGAGGATGTATATGGAATCAGATATTGTTTTAAGTAAGATGGATAACTAAAGTGGATACATTTGGATATGAGTTGGAGCCAGTGGTGTTGTCTTCTTGAGCTGATTAAACCAGTTTAATGATCGATACATGGAGCAATTCAATTCAATTCAATTCAATTTTATTTATATAGCGTCTAATACAACAGAGTTGTCTCTAGACGCTTTACAGAGACCCATACCCAGAACATGACCCCCGAGCAGTTATTACATAAACAATGGCAGGTAAAAACTCCCCTAGTGGGAGAAAAACCTTAAGCCAAACAGTGGCAAGGAAAAACTCCCCTTTAGGAGGGAAGAAACCTTGAGCAGGACCAGGCTCATCAGGGGGGACCCTCCTGCCGAGGGCCAGACTGGTGGGTCAGGGACGGCAACAGCACAGCAGGCAGGTGGAAGCAGCAACGGGATGACCGGGGGTGGGGACCGCAGGCTAGCACACAGCTCCCGAAGCTCCGGCCCAATCAGCAAGTCCCAGGTTGGGGTGCAGGGTCAGGAAAAGACTTGTGCTCCGTAATGCAAGCTACAAGCCACCCATGGCCACCTGCAGGACAAAAGAGAGAAAAGGGAGGAGAAGGGGGGGGCAGCAACGGGATGACCAGGGGTGGGGACCGCAGGCCAGCACGCAGCTCCCGAAGCTCCGGCCCAATCAGCAAGTCCCAGGTTGGGGTGCAGGGTCAGGGAAAGACTTGTGCTCCGTAATGCAAGCTACAAGCCACCCACGACCACCTGCAGGTTCCGGTGTCCGGCAAAGGATGCTGCAACATGGACAAAAGAGAGAAAAGGGAGGAGAAGGGGGGGGCCAGCACAAGAAACCACAGGAGCGACTCTGACACACTAAAGTTTACACTACCTAGAGATTTACCAACACCAGCTAGAGGTTTACTAAACACTAACTATAGGCTTTACTAAACAGAAATGTTTTAAGTTTAGTTTTAAAGGTGGAGGTGGTGTCAGCCCCCTTAACCCAGATTGGAAGTTGGTTCCATAGTAGTGGCGCCTGATAGCAGAACGCCCGCCCTCCAAATCTACATTTAGATACTCTAGGAACTACAAGTAAACCTGCACTCTGAGAACGGAGAGCTCTGACAGGAACATAAGGCACTATCAGGTCTTGCAAATAATGCGGAGCTAAGCCGTTTTGGGCTTTATACGCAAGTAATACAATTTTAAATTGGATTCTGAATTTTACGGGTAACCAATGGAGCGACGCTAACACTGGAGAGACGTGGTCTCTCCTGCTAATTCCTGTCAGTACTCGTGCTGCTGCATTTTGGATCAGCTGGAGCCTATTCAGCAAATTACTTGGACATCCTGCTAACAACACATTACAGTAATCTAGTCTAGAAGATACAAACGCATGAACTAGTTTTTCTGCATCACTCTGTGAGAGGATTTTCCTAATCTTTGCAATATTACGGAGATGGAAAAAGGCTATTTTACAAACCTGATTGACATATGGTTTAAACGACAAATCCTGATCGAAAATAACACCAAGATTTCTCACAGTTGCACTGGAAGCCATCGCAACACCATCTAATCCCTTCCTAAGATGCTCTGGACCAAGAATGATAACCTCTGTTTTATCTGAATTTAGAAGCAGGAAATTTCTGGACATCCAGTCCTTGATGTCCCTAAGACATGCCTGAAGTTTAACTAACGGTTCTGTTTCATCCGGCTTCATAGACAAATAGAGCTGCGTATCATCAGCATAACAATGAAAGTGTATGCCGTGATTCTGGATTATACTTCCCAACGGCTGCATGTATAAACTGAACAAGATTGGCCCTAGCACTGAACCCTGCGGAACACCATAACAGACCCTTGACTGTTCTGAAGAAACCTCATGTACATGAACAAACTGGAACCTGTCAGATAGGTATGATTTGAACCAACATAGAGCTGTCCCTTTAATCCCAACAACATGCTCTAACCTGTGCAGTAAAATGCCATGATCTATAGTGTCAAAAGCAGCACTGAGGTCCAGTAGAACCAGTATGGACACTAATCCCTTATCTGAGGCCATAAGGAGGTCATTCGTGACTCGAACAAGTGCTGTCTCTGTGCTATGATGCATTCTGAACCCTGACTGAAAGACTTCAAACAGATCATTTCTATACAAATAGTCACATAACTGGCTTGAAACTGCCTTTTCCAGAATTTTAGACACAAATGGAAGGTTGGAAATTGGTCTATAATTAGCTAAGGTGTCTGGGTCAAGAGAAGGTTTTTTAAGTAAAGGTTTAATTACTGCGACTTTGAAAACCTGTGGTACATATCCTAAACTTAGGGATAAGTTAATTTGGTCCAGTATTGTCGTACCAATAAGAGAAAAAATATGTTTGAATAGACGAGTCGGGATGGGGTCTAACATACATGTGGTTGACTTAGCTCTATTAACGAGTGAAGTCAGCTCAGGGAGGTCTATAGGATCAAAACAGTCTAGAGACAAGTCAGAGCCTAGGGAAGTCGCTAAAGCTGAAGAAACACCTACAACCGGCTGGTTGATTTCTTCTCTAATTCTCGCGATTTTACTGTTGAAGAAGCCCATAAAGTCCTCACTACTGAGAGCTGCAGGAATGCACGGCTCAACAGAGTTGTGACTCTTTGTCAGCCTGGCTACAGTGCTGAACAGAAAACGTGGGTTACTTTTGTTATCCTCTATCAACGTTGAATAATAAGCTGTTCTGGCTTTGCGAATGGCTTTTTTATATACTATTAGAATATCTTTCCATTCACGATGAGAGTCTACAGACCTACAAGAGTACCACTTCCTTTCCATTTTACGCACGTTTTGTTTCAACATGCGGATATCTGAATTATACCAGGGAGTTAAGCTCCTGTGGCTAGAAACCCTCCTTTTCAAAGGAGCAACTTCATCTAAAGCTGAATGCAACAAATCAGCAGTGTTACTAGCAAGGAAATCAACATCTGCAGAGGTAGAACCCAGGTCACTGGCCTCGACTACATCACTATTTCGCACTGTCGTAAGATAAGCAATGGCCTCCCTAAATTTAACAATAACTTCATCAGACAAACATCTGCTAAAATAATACCTCCTATTTTGCACTTCAACATCAACAAAATTAAATTCAAACGTTATTAAGTAATGGTCGGATAAAAGGGAGTTTACAGGTGACACCAACAGACCATCAGTTTCAACACCGTAGGTGAGAACGAGATCGAGAGTATGATTAAAACAGTGCGTCGGTTTATCCACTTTTTGTGAGATACCCATTGATTCTAGAAGAGAATCGAAGGCTAATTTAAGATTATCGCTTTCAACATCCATATGAATGTTAAAATCACCCACTATGATGAATTTATCTGTGCTGATCAATAATCCAGAAAGGAAATCTGAAAATTCAGACAAAAACTCCAGATACGCACCAGCAGGGGGCCGGTACACTACCACTAACACAACTGGCTTCTCTGATTTCCGGCTCGGAAA
This sequence comes from Cololabis saira, assembly GCF_033807715.1. Taxonomy (NCBI): domain Eukaryota; kingdom Metazoa; phylum Chordata; class Actinopteri; order Beloniformes; family Belonidae; genus Cololabis; species Cololabis saira. The sequence continues at coordinate 42,800,893 of NC_084599.1, forward strand.
TTTCAGACCAAGCATGAGGCTTTCAAATGTATTATAGTTGCACTTGGGTTCAATTTTTGTTTGGAGACCGGAGTTATAAATTGCTGCGACTCCTCCGCCTCGGCCCGTGCTTCTAGGAATGTGATGATTAAAGTAGCCGGGCGGAGTTGATTCATTCAAACTAACATACTCTTCCTCCTGTAACCATGTTTCTGTTAAGCAGAAAATATCACTCCTACTCTCTGTAATTATATCATTTACTAACAGAGACTTAGAGCTTAATGATCGTATATTTAGTAGTCCGCATCTAATTTTTCGGTCTGTAATTGGTACCAAATGTGCATTGGTTTTAATTTTTACAAGGTTATCTTGGTTAACGCCTCTATAACGCTGCACCTGGTGAACTTTTGGAGGGCGGGGAACTGCAACCACTTCTATTTTGCTAGGCACCTGGCCAGAGTCGCCAATATCATGTAATCCTACAGTTTTAGAGTCGCTAATTACATAATGCAATCCTACAGTTTTGTTGGCAGGCGTTGGTCCTTGAGAAGCAACAGATGTGTCGCTGAGCCCTTTAAGACTACCCTTCCTCCGAACCGTCACCCAGCTGCCCTGCCTGGCCGGCTGCCGGGGAGCTGCAGGGGAGCGGTTACGCTCAGCTGCTACGGGCCGGTCCGCAGAGGATTCTATCGGACTATGGTCTAGTTGGCCAAACCGGACCTCTAACTGACTAAGCCTCGCCTCCAGCCCTGTTAAACTACAGCTCTGCATCCTGGCCTGGACCCTGCATTGTCAGGGGGAGTGTCTAATAACATTGGCCAGATTTCTAGACATAAGAGCTGCACCATCCCGGGTGGGATGAATGCCGTCCCTTCTAATCAGACCGGGCTTTCCCCAGAATGTCTCCCAGTTGTCAATAAAGTCCACGTCGTTTTCTGAACACCACTGAGACAACCAGCGGCGGAGCGAGAGCATGCGACTAAACATGTCATCGCTGGTCAGATTGGGGAGGGGGCCAGAAAAACCTACAGAGTCCGACATGGTCTTGGCGAAGTTACACACCGAGACAATATTCATTCTGGTTACTTCCGACTGGCGAAGACGGGAGTCATTAGCTCCGACATTGATGATAACTTTACCATATTTACGATTACCCTTTGCCAGTAGCTTCAAATTTGCTTCTATGTCGCCCGCTCTGGCCCCCGGGATGCACCTAACTAAGGTCTCTGGAGTCGGCTTCACATGTCTGACTATGGAGTCTCCAATCACCAGGGTCGGTTTCTCAACAGATGTGTCGCTAAGTGGGGAAAATCTGTTAGACACATGAAGCGGGTGGTGGTGTTCCGTGAGCCCTTTAAGACTAGTCTTCCTCCGAACCGTCACCCAGCTGCCCTGCCTGGCCGGCTGCTCGGGAGCTGCAGGGGAGCGGTTACGCTCAGCTGCTACGGGCCGGTCCGCCGCTAGCTTAGCCTGGTTAGCTGAGGAGGCTTTCGGACTATGGTTTAGTTGGCCGAACCGGACCTCTAACTGACTGAGCCTCGCCTCCAGCCCTGCAAATAAACTACACTTTAAGCACTTACCGTCTTCACTAAAGGAGGCAGAGGAATAACTAAACATTTCACACACTGAGCAGGAAAGAGGTGAAGCGGTGGGAGCCGGAGCGGCCATGCTAAGATGCTAACGGAGGCTAGCGGACAGAAAATGTATCGGTGATTGGTGACAGTGAAAGTTACGGAAGAGAAAATGAGCGAGTGTTGAAATAAAGACAGTAATGTACCAGATATAGTGCTATTTTACCAGAAAACAGTCTAAGTTTTAGATAAAAAGTCGGGAGAGATCTGAGCCTGCAACGCCGTCAGACGGCAGCAGCACAGACCGCAAACACCAGGAAGTGACGCGATGCGTGACGCAATACGTTACCCAATCAGCAAGCCGGATCACCGGTGAGCAGTGGGTAGTTCCGTATGGGCACCTTAAGACAAATCTAGAGACTTTTGTAAATTACATTGAGGGGTTGAAGATGGTCTGGTAGACAACATAGCATACACAGCATAATCTAAAATGGGTAATAACAGTTGTGTGACAATTATTTTCCTTGTTTGTAGAGTGAAACAGCTTATTGAACGGTAAAGGATGCCTAGATTGCGATGTAATTTAGGGCCCGTCCTAATCCCCCCCAGTCCTGCTTTTCATCCCTACCCCTAAATTTTGCGCGTTCCCGTGAGGGTAGTGGTGTCCCAATTCCTCTTTGCATCTAGGCCTAGTGGCCAAAAAGAGGGGTAGGGTGTATGAATCTAGCCCTTCACAGAGAGGGATTTCAGATGCTGACTTCGCGACCGAGGGCTAGAAAAAATTCCCAGAATGCTTCACTCAGTGAATGTACATAATCACTCGCTTGCTCGTTTTTTCAGATCTCGCCAGAATAAAGGCTGATTTATGGTTCCGCGTTACACCAACGCAGAGCCTACGGCGTAGATTACGTGGCGACGCGTAACCTATGCCGTAGGCTCTGCGTCGATTTAACGCGGAACCATAAATCAGCTCCCGACCCGGCGGCTCTTCTCATCCCCAAAAACATCGGAGCAAATTTCTTAACAAATTAAATTTCTTAATTTCTTATTTGGATAAACTGAGCCCAGGTTGGGAATCTTAACGGTTACTTTTATGCCTGAAAAAATATTAAAACGTAATAAAGTGGCATATTAACAGCACTACAGCGGAAATTAAAAACAGCTTTTATCTCTGGGCTTCCTGATATGGTGTGACGTATGTGCAAACGTAACTACACAGTAGCTTACGTACCCGAACATAAACCACGCAGTGACGTAGCAAGTGGTGTCCCAATCCCTAGGGAACATTACAAGGGCCCTACGCCTGTGGCTTCATTTTTAGGGCTAGTGGTAGAAAGTAGGGGGTGTATTGGGATTGGCCCTTAGTTGTGATGGACTCGATATAATGTTTGAAGGTAAGTAAGTAATGGGTCGATCCAGAGGCTGAGGTGTTTGAATGAGGTCACCTGTTCAAGCGGTGAGCCATCGTTAAAAAGAATATTGAGATCTGGGTTATTTCCAAGGCCTAATCTGGTACCAAACAACATTGAACACGATTTATTTTTGTTTAACAATAGTTTCAAGGGTGGATTTTCCCCAGATTACTCTGTAAGAGAGAGAATACACAGTGGTGGAAATGTGTTGTGATATTACTTTTAATGAGTGTTTTGATGTGGGGCTCACGCTGTGAACGTTGGCTGGTGTTTGAACAGGAACAGAACGAGTCTGCGGTTCTGGGAACACTATTAACACGTAAACTTGGTTGAAAACATCCACGCTGTCGCCAATGAGAGCACATAAGTGTCAGGGCTGGGACCAATTTAACCTGAGATTAGAAATGTAATATAAATGGATAAAACGAAGGAGGAACAGCCATAAAAGTGAAATATAGCGTTGTAGCAGAAACGACTGCCACCCTCCCGCCTTCATTTATCTGCATAAATCCCATTAGTACGACTGCAGCAAAATAATTGAAAGTCGTTTTTTTTTAATATTGCTGCTCAAAGAAAATTTGGGACTGTTATCTTTCCTTTTTTTAATAAAGGATGTGTATCCCTTAAAGGAGGTAACTGAGGAAACATTGAAACTTATTTCTTTATGGATTCAAATACATTTTATTGCTGCTGCCGCAGGTAAACGTCACCAACACCAGAATCACCAACACCGAGGGGGATCTCACATCCACATCTGACATGAAGAAATTAAACTGTTGATGCCACGTAGAAGGAAAAGGATTAACTCTGGGGTGTCGAGTTTCTGGCAGCGGCTCTTGCACTGAAATGGTACTTGGATTGCTTCCTCTGTGCAGCTTAGTGACGCTTTTACTTCACATTACTGCCAAAACAATCTGATTTGGTGTTTAAAGAGAAAGTGCTTCTGTCAAGATCTGAATAGAAGGTGTAGTTCGGCACAGTAAATAATCCAGGAGAGGTAATGTTGGTCAACGTCTGACCGATTTGGAATTGGGTGTTGGTCGGTCGGTTGGTTGGTAAGTCGGTTGGTGGGTTGGTCGATTTATTGGTCAGTGGGTTGGTCAGTTTGTCGATTGGTTGGTTGGTCAGTCGGTTGGTCGATTTGTCGATTTGTTGGTTGGTCAGTCGGTTAGTTGGTTGGCCGGTTGGTTGGTCAGTTGGTCGATTGGTTGGTTGGTCAGTCAGTTGGTGGGTTGGTCGATTTATTGGTCAGTGGGTCAGTCAGTTGGTCGATTGGTCCATTTTTTGGTCTGTGGGTTGGTCAGTTGGTCGATTGGTTGGTTGGTCAGTCGGTTGGTCGATTTGTTCGTTGGTCAGTCGGTTAGTTGGTTGGCAGTCGGTCGATTTGTTGGTTGGTCAGTCGGTTGGTTGGTCAGTAGACTAAGTGAATTGTGGCCTCATTACTTTGCTTTGCTAAGTAGAACATTAAGAGGTCCCATTTTCCAAGTGACAGAGAACGTGGCAGCCAGTCCGATAAAATCACTGATAACATGTCTTTCAATTTAAATCACACTCCCTTTACACACCGCACTTGTACGAATCAAACCCTCAATCACGACTGAAGCAGAGACTTCAGGTCTGATTGCAGAAAACTCGTTGATCTTCATGCAGAGACGACTGGAACAATTCATCCATCAAATTTCCATACCTGCTGCCTCCTACTCGAGACTCGCTGCACGCAGGAACCCAAACCCAGCTGTCGGTGGGAAAAAGGTGCCAAAAAAGACAAAAGTGTTCCATATTCATGTAGAAGTCACTGTCTGGGGTACAGAAGATCGGATATCATAGGAACACTTCATTTAGATTATATTTCAACTTTCAAATTTAGATTTTGATCAGAAGCTTAAGTTCCTAGTTGTGTTTTCACTGACTGCAGAGCAGTTTGTGGAGATAAAGATCTGCTTCACTCTCTTCTGCAAGAACGGCATGACGACTCTGGGGTCAATGCAGCATTTGAACCGTTTAACTTGTCTGAGCTCGTCTTTAGAAAACGTACAAGATAAACCAAGAGATGGAATCCCTCAAAAACACTGAACAGAGCTGAGATGTTTGGAGCTACAGTGCTTGACACCTGTAATCTGGCATCAAGAACTGTCAATCATTAAAAGCTGAAACAATCACGTTAACAATACAGCTGGAAATTCGCAAATGACACTTGGAAATGTACCGTGCAAAAAATAGAAGCCTGCTAATGTTGTCTGGAGGAGGAGTTGGTGTCTCTGGGCCTGGAGGCCTCTGGGACGTCACACCGTAGAAATGTACATTATCACGGAAAGCTGAGTGGGTTGAGCAGGCGCCATTTACAGAAGCTGGTTTGAGTCCTGGCCTATCACTCTTTACTGCGTGCACCCCCTGCTTCCTATCTACCTATTTTATGAATAAAAGCCACTAGTGCCACAAAAATCTTTAAAAAAAAAAAGAAATATATATTATAGTGACTAATAAAGGACACTAATAAAACCTTCAACTTAAAGCTGCATTAAAGATGGCCGGTCCTAGGGGTTCGGTGGTTGTTTTTGTTTTTTATATTTTATTCATGGCAGCACGGTGGCTTAGTGGTTAGCACTGTTGCCTCACAGCGAGAAGGTCCCCGGTTCGACTCCCAAGCCCAGCAGGGCCCTGTGCTTGCCAGTGTTGTCAACTTAGCGACTTTGTCACTAGATTTAGCGACTTTTCAGACCCCTATAGCAACTTTTTTTCAAAAAAGCGACTAGCGACAAATCTAGTGACTTTTTCTGGTGTTATTGGAGACTTATCTGGTGGGCAGAGCAGAGCAGAGAGGAGACCCTCACCACTCCGCGTCCAGACTGCAAATGAAATGCGCTTGCGCAAAGCCGCCGCTGGCTTGCAGAGCGGGATGTAAATGTAAACGTTTCTTTTTCTTTTGGGTCACTTTGCCGGTCCCAAGCCCGGATAAAGGAGGAGGGTTGGTTGTAGAGCTAGCAATTTCACCCTACATAACAATCTTTTGATTAAATTTGCTGTTATAACATTTAACAATACAGGACAAAACTGATGTGTGTAATGTGGATCTAGACAAAGCATTAAAATCATTAAATGTTGTTAATGTTGAAATTATTTGTGTACATTTGTAGTTCTAAACATATTTAGGGTCCATTAAGTTATATGCAAATTTCCAATTATGCAAATTAGGCGATGAACTCATTTACCGACTTCTAGCGACTTTTGGGACAGCCAATAGCTACTTTCCTTACTGAGGAGTTGGCAACACTGGTGCTTGCGTGGGTTTCCTCCGGGTACTCCGGTTTCCTCCCACAGTCCAAAAACATGCATACTAGGTTAATTGGTGATTCTAAATTGCCTGTAGGCGGTGGGTTGCCTCCCTCCTACTTCTCCCCTCTGTGGGGTTGCCGGTGGCCTGGGTTCCGGGTTCTTCCTGGTCGGCCCCTGGTCTCGCGGGTGGGGGGGTTGCTCCCCCCCTCCCCCACTATAGATACACTTCAGGTGGAGCTTTGATAGGATTATTACACACACACACACACACACACACACACACACACACACACACACACACACACACACACACACACACACACACACATATAGCCACTCAGTCACATACATATACACAAACATACACAAACATACACACACACACACACACACACACACACACACAGCCACAAAGACATGTACACACACACACGTACGAACACACATACACACACACACACACACACACACACACACACACACACACACACACACGCATGATCATATACATACACGCATACACACACATAGACATACACACTGGCTTGTTCACCTGCATGCTTGCTCTGTAGTTTTTGGGTTTAGGTAGTGGTAGCGATAGCTTAGCTCAGACTGCGATCAGATCTCAAGATTTAGGTTGATTGCTGTTACTGTTTTGGTTGGCTCCGTGCCGGTTTCGTGTTTTGTTTGTGGCATTTTTGTTGCAGATTTCCAGTGCTTGACGTGTGTTTCCGTGTGTTCCTGCTTCCTGGATTGGCAGTGGATGTCGTCACCCCCTCCACCCCCCCCCCCCCCCCCCCCCCCCAAAAAAAAAAAAAAAATCACTGGGTTTGTATGTGTATATTTATGTGTATGCATATGTATGCGTATATATATGTATATATATTAAATATAGTAATAATGCACATATATATACCCTTGGTTTCTACCGTCATGGTATCAATCATTAATATGTGTGCAGACAAGGTTGAAAAAAAAAAAAAAAAAAAAAGATTAAAAAACAAACTCCTAGCTGAGATGTAGCAGCTGCTGACCCAGTACCATCAACGTCTGCTGGAGCTTGTGTGTCTCTACTAGGGTCGCCACCTTTCAGAAATAGAAATAAGGGACACCCGATTTCAGCAGCGTAGGCGCCAAAAAAAAGGGACATCCCCAAAACTTCTAAAATGCATAGTAGCAAAGTATTTCTTGTTTTACTTGTCTGAAGTGTATCATAGAGGGGAAACCACTCGATAAGGTTTCTGACCTCTCCAGCACATTTTATTTCATGTTGTTGTTTTTTTAATTACTTTTTTTATTTACTTTAAATGCATTCCATTGTATTTTTTCTTTTTTTCATTTCTTCTTTCAAAATAAATAAATAAATAAAATAAAATAAAATAAAAATGTGCAAATAAATCAAATCTAAAAAAGAAGCAGATGGAGTTAAATTTAAGGTGGCATTTTTTTTTTTTTTAATCCCACTTTACTCAATCAATATTTCAAGAATAGACCCAGCGGTTCCGGCTTCACTTCTAGCATGAAGAGTGCAACCTGACACTCTCTTAACCCCCTCCTCCGCATCACTCTGTTTTTTTGTCAGGTTCAAGCCTTGATGGATAAAGAGGCTGGAAGGGAATACATCATATGAAAGCGAGGAGGGACACGGCATCCATCACGTCTCACTCCGGCCCGTCTCGCTCAAACAGCCCTCAGTGGTTTTCAGTTGGTCCTGCCGTCCAGGAGAACATGAGAGCTGGTGACGCCCCGTCATGTTTGCTGATGGATCGTAGTCAGTACTCCAGTTGTAAAAAAATAAATCAGGGGGGATGGTGGATTTTATCATATGGGGACAGATAATTTGTGCTGATTACAAATAATATAATATATTACAAATAATAGCAGTGACCAAAACACCTGCAGAAATACTGCAGGAATGACATAGCAGCAGTTAAATGCAGCCTTCTGTAAGCTTTAAATATCCACTGGGCTTACATCAAATACATCAAAACACAACAATAAAAAACACTTTTCTGAACTTATCAATATGACTCTGTCCTTCACAGGATAAGTAACATGGATCACTGCAAAAACTCAAAATAAGAATATTTGTCCTATTTCTAGTTAAAATGTCTCATTTTAGTAAAGAAAACATCTCATTACACTTAAAACAAGACTCATCACTGGAAAAAACAACAATTTTCACCTGTTTCAAGTAAATTTTCACTTGAAATAATTAGAAAAATCTGCCAGTGGAACAATATTTTTTTGCTTGTAATGAGAAGATAAATCTTGTTCCACTGGCAGATTTTTCTACTTATTTCAAGTGAAAATTTACTTGAAACAGGTAAAAATTGTCAAATAAGTTAATCTTCTGGTGTTATTTTTCTGGTGATGACTTTAAATGTTGAAATATCAGTAAAACCACATTCATTGATGAAATGACATAAGGGATGGAAAGGGGGGATGGCAGTTTTACAGGGGGGCCGTTTTTATTTCAGGGGGGATGATTTTAACTGTTTTTATTTCGGGGGGGGATGATTTGGACCGTTTTTATTTCAGGGGGGATGCCATCCCCCACTCCAGTACTGATCGTAGTGCACCAAAAACTGTCAACCCCGCCACCAAAATGCATCATTTTAACTTGCAGGGTTGTATATTTCTCCAAACTCGTCAGCCGTCGTTTTCAGCATCATGTGCAGGAGGAAGGTTGATTAATGGCTCACACTCCTCCAGGGACCAAAAACCAGACAACTCTCATTCCCATTTCTCTCGGCTGTCCGGTTTAATTACACGTCGCGTGGAGAGAAAATACAAGGAATTGCCAGTGTTGTATCCTGAGTGACAGATGTAACATCCTTAGGTCAGCAAGTCTATTTACACATGACTGAATCACGGGGGAAATCGTCGTCAACGAACATCCCAGTCCTGATCCGAACCTGTTCAATATCAAAAACAAATGTTTTTCTTTGCTTTCAAAACTTGACGTGTTATAATTTCAAAATGTGATGTTTTCTGTGGTCTACTGTGAATAAAATGGGCTTATAACATTTGCAAATCATTGCATTCTGCTGTTTTGGAACTCGGGCTGTACAAAGAGGTCAGATATGAAACATGGAGTGCGTTTACATAGGAAGTTTAATTCCTCTTTAATTCAGAATTAAAATTAAATCAGATTTAAAATGAGTAAAAATGACCATGTAAACACCTAATTCCGAATGAAAATGGCCATTCCGAATTAAACTTAAATCTGAAGTGGCTGGTTTATTCAGATTTTAAATCCGAATAGAATAATTCTGCGATCATGTATACACTCATTCAAAAAAAGATAAATTAAAAAGATAAAAATTAAAGAAAATAAATAAAATGAATTTTTAAATAAATAAATAAATAAAATTATATATATATATATATATATATATATATATATATATATATATATATAAATATAAAATAGAAAAAAATAAATAAATTTAAAGGAGCTTGAGGCTCCTTTTAAGAAATGAGACTCTCTAGCGCCACCCTTCACCACGACGGCCGTTGGGGGTACTGCAGCCAACAGTGAAGCCGGCACGGGAGAACGGGGAGAACGCGCATGCAGCGTCATGTGATGTCACATCCACAGGACAGCGCGGGAAATTCGGTCCCAGAATTGCAGCACATTTTGCAGCACACAGCCTGTTCAAGGCAACGGAGAGATACACTAGAGGAATCATTCTTTTGGGTTTGGAACGCTTCATCTGACATTATTACTAGAAAACTTAAAATGTATCATAAATCTTGCCACAATCCGGCCTCAAGCTCCTTTAAAGAAAGAATAATAAAAAAAAAAATGTATACACTCATTCCACTTTAAATTAATTCCGGCCTTCCTTTCTGCTCGTTCCCTCCCCCGTCTGTCTCCATGATCTTATATTCCACTGGGCTGGTTTTCCAAACAAAGTTTCAAGATGCAGCAGCAGTAAACGCTGGTCAAGAGCAGAGACCATTTATTTAATAAATAGCTTGGAGGAAAATCATCTACATGATTTTGTCGTGCTGTTGCTTCAAAAGTAAAATCAAAACAAATCCAAAAAGGATGCTAATAATGTGGTCCTCCATGTTGTTGCTAATCGAATAAGTTAGTTTTTCTTCCGGTAGTTTAACTTCCGGTCCCCCCCCTATCCAATCAGAACCTTCCCAACACCCAGACCTGGAGAGGAATTGGAGAAAGACCATCAAACGTGTTTCCATGGAAACCTCAGTTCAGAATTACTATTTCCAGGTAAACTCCAAGGAAAATAGTTTAATTCGGAATTATTTAATTCGGAATAATTAATTCTGAATTAAAAAACATCATTTAAAGGAGACCTATTATGGCATTTAATGTATATTTTAAACAGGCCTTGAATGTCTTAAAAACAATCTAAAGCTTGTTTTTTCTACATAAATCATAAATCCAGCCTGTGGGCCCTGTCTCTAGTTTTACCGCTTCTAACCTCTTTGTCTGCGCCTCATTTTTAGGGAAGGGGGGGGTATGATAATGAGGCTCTGTGCTGATTGGCTCCCTGAATGACGGGTAGCAGGGGAGGAGCATAAACCTCGCTCCGCCAGAGCAGCCCGAGCCTGTAAATAAATCAACACTGAATTTTCACAAATTGCAACTTTATTGTTAAAAAAATAAAATATGAGTTGTATATAGATAACATTTATGCACTATTTAAGCCGGAATTATCCGGCGGATGCGGTACGCTGCCCCGGAGCCACGCCGGGCGCCCAGCATGGCCCCCGGGGCGCATCGCGCATCACCGCGGCTTTAACCGGGGAATCTGAGCGGTTCCGACCGGCCGGCACCGCAGGAACCCGCCTGGACTGGTAGCAGGGACTCCCGGGGACCGACCAGCGGAATTTCAGCCGGATCTGCCCGGCGGATGCTGTGCGACGGGCGCTGCAACCCCAAGGCGGGCGCACAGATCCGCTCCGGAGCGCATCCGCGGCGCATCGCCCATTACCGGTGATCAAACCGACAGATTTCGCTGAAAATCTCAGAGGAGGAAGCTGGTCCGACCTGGGACGGACCTCCGAGGACCCAGCTCCCAAACCACCCGGGAACCTGGATGATTTAACCCGGATCCGCTCCACCGCGGCGCCGCGTCCGACTGGCTCAAGGATGAACCGCTCAAGCCTGCGGAGAGAGCTGGTTGTGGGCGTGGTTTCAGCAGCGGAGGCTGAACCTATGGAAATGAGCGCCTATGGTGACGTCACCCTAGGCGCAGATTCAGAATGGCTCAAAAAAAGGTCACGTGACACTGGAAGACTCAGTCAGGGGGGGGAGCAGACCCTGCAGAATTCCATGGTATTTTGTCTCCCCTGTGCTGGCAGGGTGAGGGGAGACCACTTTATATATGTTAAAACAAGAAAAAACTTGTTTTTCATAATAGGTCCCCTTTAACTGTGGCCAATGCAACAATCAACAAAAATCTATTTCCTATTACGAAAAAGCTGATATGGAACAAAGGATTAGAAACCCCCAAAAGATGTTATAACTCACTGATCTAGACATTATTCCCAGTTTTGAACAACATATTGACATTTAACCGGTTCCCCCCGACAGTTTACGCACCAGTTCATGTTTGGAAAAAGTTTCTCCAGTGGTGTCGGTGTTTTCTTTCAACTGTTTCTCAAACAAGAAGCCCTAAAGCCAATATGTCAAAACTCCAAGTACGTTTTGTCAACAAAGTATTTGATTTATAACATTTGATTTATAACAACTTCAAAATATATATGCAACAAAGATTGCCACAGGAGCAACACCCGCAACAAAACGCAACAGAACGCAAGATGGATTTTCTCCACCAACGTAGTGGGTATCTACGGAAGCGTATTGCATTCACTTCAGAAAAAAAAATCTGCTCTGTTTTTCTGAATTAACGAGATAATTATCTCAGAATTCTGAGAAAACTTTAAATGAAAAAAAAAATTCCGCTCTTTTTTTTTCTTTGGTTTATCACAATTTGCTCAGGCATTTGAACATTCACAATTTTACACTGGGCATGAGGGTGGGTATGGGTATGGGTATGAGGGTCTTAGCTGTCCATTGAGACCAAGATTATACATATTGTGTCTGAGTGTCTGATCTTGTAGAACAAACCAACATACTTGGACAGTTTACAAGATGGTCAATATGACATTTAAAATTGAGAGAGTCATCGATCTGGACCCCCAGGAATTTAGTGGCATATACTCTTTTTATTTCCTGCCCATTTATTTTAAATAGGCAGTAACCAGTGTGGACAAACTTTTTGTTTGATTTGAATGAAATGAAATTTGTTTTGCTGACATTTAATGACAGTTTGTTACATTTGAACCAAGAGTCCACAAAGTAGTATCGTCAGCAAAAATTATTTTATAAAATATTTTGGAACAATTTACAAAATAATTTATATATAGGATGAATAGGAGTGGCCCCAAAATGGAACCCTGGGGGACCCCAAAGATTATAGGCTTACAGGTAGAGTTATGATCATTTACATGGACATACTGTTCCCGTTCGTTCAGTAATTTAGGCCCCGTTTCCACATAGCCGGGTACTCCATGGTTTACACGAGATCGTTTTCAAAATCTCTTCGTTTACACCAATCCGCATAAATATGCTGTTAACGTCATGCTAGCCAATCAGAATCCTGGAAAAAACATCAACAAATGACACGTGTAATTTCCAGTCAAGGCTGATTTATGGTTCCGCGTTACACCAATGCAGAGCCTACGACGTAGGTCACGCGGCGACGCACACCGTACGGCGCGCATCACCGCGTACCCTACGGCGTAGGCTCTGCGTTGACTTAACGCGGGACCATAATTCTGGCTTTACTTCCAAGACGGAACGAGAGTCTTTCGTTTGGAGTGACAGAGAAGTGGAGTTACTTTTAAGTGTAGCTTTAGAATATAAAACAGGTAAAATACAAGAAAATATTGACGGCGGCCAAACAAATTGTAAACACAGGTCGCACAAATGATGCTGGTGACGTTTCTGTCTCATAATGTGACGTTCTGAAGCCTAAATCTCTGTTTTCCTCCGTTTTCCTCTGTTTAGACGCAAACGTGAAAACTGAGTTTTTGAAAATCTCCACTTTGGCCGGAGTTTTCAGAAATGATCGTTTTTGGTGACTTTGAGCTTCGTTTTCGTGTAAACGAACGACCAAAACGCATGAAAACACCTCAGTTTTTGCTACGTGTAAACGGGGCCTTAGTGGGAAGGGAAGATTTTTGATGTCAGAGTAAATAGTTCTATTTAATTATTTGAGAGGGGGTTCTAACTTTAGCACAACTGTGCGTCACTGCCGTCCAACTCATTCACCAGGACAGTTGTTTAGATGAAACCGAACCAAAATTGAACATACGGTATCAGGTAACTGTCGGCCCAGAACAGCAGAGGAACTCAAGCCTCGCCGAATCCTCGGCCCTGGATCCTTACGCTGACCTGGAGTCGCTGTGACTCACCGACTCGTATCTTTCTGCTCTGGACTATTGCGCTAAAGAGCTAAAGAGCCGCATGCGGCTCTAGAGCCGCGGGTTGCCGAGCCCAGACATAGACGGTGAGTGAAAGAACCCCAACATGCCGGTGGTTTGTGTTTCCAGCTTGTCATTTCTGGCTTCAGACTGAAATCTTCCTGCATGGAGATGTCATTATATACAACTTGCACTATTTTCAAAAAAAGAGTGTTTGATAATTCAGATCACACACTCATGTTCTTGTTCACACTGACATCTGAACAAGCAGACCCGACCAGCGGTTGTTATCCTCATCGCTGAAAGTGCAAAGTGAAACACGATTGGACGCCAGAGACCCACTTTTCAGACACAGTTGTGCAATGATTGCATGAATATTTAATCATGCTAAAAGCATGCACTATATGTTTATGTGAATCTGCTGTCAACACAACAACAAAAAAGGATGGAAGAACATCACGACCTCAGGAAGTGTGCGATGTATTTATGTGCCAAACACTACAGCGAGTAAAAGCCACCACAAACCTCCGGGGAGCCCAACTTCTTCAACTATAATGCCCTCCGCCTCGTAACAAGTGTTGTCATTGTGTCAGAGCCAATAGAGGGCCTGGCGAAGACGGGTGAGTCACAGGCAGAGAGAAGTGGTGACGAGCTTCGGTGGCATCCTGGATCTGTGGGCCAGAGTTTATCATTATTTATATGCTAAGAATAAGCTCACTTTTCAGTTTTCCATCCTCAAAGGTCAGTCTCATTAAACTCTGTCTTGAGAGCCGAGCAAAGCAAGTTTTCTCTCAGACATGGTAACACTTTCTTCTCCCCGGCGGAAAATAGCACAGCAGAGTAATCAAGGGCTTTAAATGCTGCAGATTTTAGTAGTTTTGCTCCGGGGATGGGGTCGTCAAGGCAACGACCGCCACCCAGACCACGTTGCACCCGCTTGTCATGGTCTTTCCTACGTGACGGTCCTTGATTTTCCTATATCCATGGCTGGCCTATGAACCGCTCTTATGGCGCTTTTCCACTAGTACCTACTCAACTCTACTCATCTCAACTTGGTCTAGTTTCTTTTCAATACCCAGATCAGAAGTAGGAGGTTGGAGAAGCTGCTGTGACGTATTTGATTGTGTATCTAAATCAGGGGTCGGCAACCCGCGGCTCTAGAGCCTCATGCGGCTCTTTAGCGCCGCCCTAGTGGCTCCTGGAGCTTTTTCAAAAATGTTTGACCTTTTTTTTTCCTTTTTTTCTTCTTTTTTTCCTTTTTTTCTCTTTTTTTCTTCCTTTGTCCTTTCGACTGTTTTCTCGACATTTCAACTTTTTTCTCAACTTACTTCTTTCTTGACATTTCGACTTTTTTCTC
Source organism: Cololabis saira (assembly GCF_033807715.1). NCBI lineage: Eukaryota > Metazoa > Chordata > Actinopteri > Beloniformes > Belonidae > Cololabis > Cololabis saira. The sequence continues at coordinate 42,815,952 of NC_084599.1, forward strand.
GACATTTCGACTCTTTTACTTTCTTCTCAACATTTCGACTTTTTTCTCAACATTTTTACTTTTTTCTCAAAATTGTACTTCAACATTAATCTCGCCATTTCGACTTTTTTCTCGACATTTCGACTTTTTTCTCGAAGTGCATAATGAAAACGCTCCTCCACCCTGCCACACCATCATTTCTGAAAACTCCAGCCAAAGTGGAGATTTTTTTTATTGCGCACTTCGAGAAAAAAGAAAAAAGTCGAAATATCGATAAAAAAGTCGAAATATTGAGAATAATGTTGAAATACAATTTCAAGAATAAAGTCGAAATTTCAAGAATAAAGTCAAAATGTCACCTTTTTTCTCAACATTTCAGCTTTATTCACGAAATTTTGACTTTTTTCTCAAAGTGCATAATGAAAAAAAAATCTACCTCCTCTAAAATATTATTTTTATTTTTCTCCTGCCTGGCCCTGATACTCCCCATATATTTGCGTAACAAAAAGAGTCATGTGGAAAGACATTAACATGCTACATTTGCAGTCGAATACCCAGTTCTAACTAATATAGAAACATGCAGCATGTGTTGTCTTCATTCTAATTCTGATACAAGACTTTTCATTTTTTGCGGCTCCAGACATATTTGTTTTTTGTGTTTTTGGTCCAATATGGCTCTAAAACATTTTGGGTTGCCGACCCCTGATCTAAAGGAAGAAGACAACAACACTAAAGATGTAGAACCTGGAGGAGATGATAGATGTGCTGCTGGGTCTGTGGCTTGTGTTCAATATCAAGTTAAAAAATGAGAGTGGGAGAAGATTCAAGCAGCAACGCTTTTTAATCTTTTTAGTTTGTCTCAGCACTTCTGAAAAGTCCGTTGGTATCTGAGCAGCTATGAAGAGACAGAGCTCCTGGTAGATCTGGTCGTTCCTTATCGCCCGTCTAGATCTTTTTAATTCTCTCCTCAGCACCAGGTTTATGAACATCTGACCCTCAGAGTTGGATCACCAACTTCTGCTGCCGTTGCTGCTGGAATAAAATGAAGAAGAATCTCCGTCAGAGTCTCTTTCTCTGATGTCACATCCTGACTCAGACGTCTGACTCCAACCCCCCGACCAATCGGTGGCCTGTAGTGTGATGACATCACAGCCCGACTCAGTCGCTTAGAACCTCGGCAGAATAGCTACAGAAAAAGTATCTACTCGGCACGTTAGACCCCTGGCGGAAAAGAACCAAACCGAGTGAAGGCGAGTCGAGTCGGGCAGAGTAGGTTCTAGTGGAAAAGCGCCATTAGTCTGGCTCGTCACCTTGGACATGACGTAATTCCCCCCCGACACCACAGCTCCTAGGATCATTCAGGCAATACAAACCCATCCACCACGATAGGAGGAGGACTGGTAGCATAAGAGAAAACAACAGAGGCTAAAGAGAGTGGAAATAATACCTGGAAACAGGCATTGTGACGTATAATTGTCAAATTGGTTTGATTCACCGTACAAATTGTTACAGATTACTTTTTGTAATACTGTATTTGACCCGGTCTTTGTACGTTTTGACCGTATAGAAACGTAATTCTTGCCATTTTAAGAATGAGATATACCTGCTGTACTCTACTGCCCTTACTTTTTAACAACTTGTTCTTTTTATTATTTTACCTCTTTTCTTATCAATAGGGCCTTCGCACTTACAGTGCGAAGGCCCTATTGTATCTGTAGGAAATGTTTTTATCCCCGTTTTTATTTTTCCGACGAAATGAGGGCCTTTTTGCCCCTAAACGTGCCCCTCAAGTCACCAAATTTTGCTCACAAGCCAGGCCTGGCGAAAAATTTGATATTTAATGGTTTGCATTATTGGGCGTGGCCCACAATAGCCCCACAATACGGTTTGACGTACAAGCGCGAAAATCGGTACACACCTGTATCATGTCGCAACTTAAAGAAAAGTCTCTTTTGGTGCCATGGCCGAAACCCAACAGGAAGACGGCCATTTTGAATTTATCATGTAATTTTGGCGCAATTTATGCCATTTTCATGTGTCGTACTTTAACAAACTTCTCCTAGCAGGATCGTCCGTTCGACATTAAACTCACTCAGGAGACACATGAAAAGTTATTAATATCTTGAGTTTTCGTAAAATGGCGTGGCCGTGGCGCCCTATTAAACTTCAACGTTAAACAGGAAGTGATACTAGTAGCTGATTGGTCGATATTTGATGGTCCCTATTCTCTGCCATAACTTTTGAACGGGTTGTGATAAAGACATGTGGGTGGTGTCATCGGACTTGGTTTTGAGTCTTTGAACATAATTGGTGCAAATTAGCCCCGCCCCTTCTTCTGATTGGTCGATATTTGATTGTTCCTATTTTCTGCCATAACTTTTGAATGGTTTGAAATAAAGAGTCATGGGTGGTGTCATCGGACTCGGTTTTGAGTCCTTGACTTTTATTGGTGAAAACTGCACGCGCGAGGGCCCGTTCATCGCTGCTTGCAGCTTTAATTTAATTTATTTACTGTTTAATTCTGTCTTGCCCCTTTTAATGTTGATGTAAATCACTTTGAATTACCTTGTGTTGAATTGTGCTGTACAAATAAACTTGCCTTGCCTAAAGAAATTAAACCCTACATCACAACACGCAGAAGCTTTGTTGCTTGTCGATATGCATCATGACTAATTTCTGTCTGACCTTTTTTATGATTTGCGTTCAATAGTGGAGTCCTCCTTCAACATTGATCTCTTTGGAAGTTGTTAAGACCTCTTTGGTTACGATTCGTATTATTACACTTCCATGCACCTTAAAGTTTTAAAGCTGCTTGGAGATGGTCTTAAAGCTTTTACCTTTAACATGCTTGTCCTCAGACCAAAACCATCTCCTTTGCCTTCAAAAGCAGCGTCTAGTTTTGGCCATTGAATGTATTTGTTGTTACTTTGGTGAGTTTAAATTTATGTCAGTGGCCTTCGTGGGTTTTTTCCTCTTTTAAGAATTGTGTTGTAGCTCTTCCACTTGTCTGTGAGGTTTACTAGCTACTAAAGATGTGACGGCAAATGGGTTAAATGCTTATGTTAAAAAGCGAAGGACAGATAAACTTTTTTACACATCATAAACATGAAATAGAAAACGGGTTAAACAAATGAAGATAAACTCTACTTTGACAGGAGTTAATCGGTTAAAAAAACGACTATGCTTACTGGAATAACCTTCTCAAACGGGTGAACTGATAAGTGATTGGATGGACGGAGACTGATAAGCGTCAGGGTTGACTTGCACTTTGGACTTTTAATGAAACCTTTGGTATCTCTGTGACACATTTATGTATAAATAAAGGTTTGTTTTTATAGTTTTTTTGTCATTAAAGTTGATCTTTTTTATTTTAGTTTGAATGGTTTTATCAAAACCAGGCGGTTCATATAATCATCATCCTCCCTCCACCCATCCGTCCGTCCATGTTCTGTACCTGTTTTTAACCCTGTGCAGGGTCATGGCTTAATAACAGAAGTAAGTTGAAGTTTCTGCTAAACCCGGTGTATTTACACTGCTTAATGTAGTGTTCATTAATACGCATTTACCCGTCTAAATAAATAAACTTTGAAACTTTGAAACTTAAACTTTGGAAAAAGTTGTGGTCACTCATTGCCATCAGTTAAGATAACTCAAAAATGAATTAAATAAATGTTTGAAGCTGGTATAAGATGTCTGAGTTTGTATTGTGTTAAAGCAACTTAAAGTTGAGTTATTTAAGTTATGACAACTAAAATGGTTTAAGGCAATCAGTTTCCTAAAATGAATTGAGGAGCTAGAAGTTGTGACCTGAAGAATGTGATAATTTAATTTAGAGGAATAAAACTGAGTAACTTGAACTTAAAGGTATAGTCTTAAAGGCATCTGATTGGTTCTTTCCCCCCTGCCAATACTCTGGTCCTCTGACCAATCCGTGCCATTCGGAGCGCAAAAAACAGATTGGTCAGAGTTTTTACAGGATTAAAGAGTCAGAGAGGTCGGATTTTTTTCTTTCCTTTTTCTGAACACATTATTCACTGGCTACTCTCAGGATGGAAGAACCATTTCACCCAGTATAACAATAAATGTTTTTGAATACGATCACAGACTATACCTTTAAGTACTAACATTTATGTAATGAAGATTCAATTAAGTTAGTCTGGCTTGATGCAAATGAATACAATCAACACTTTCTAAATAAGTCTGAAGGAAATACTACATATGAGTGTATAATACGTATTAGTTTTAAGTTCAGTTTACTGAATGAAATGCTACTATCAAATTTATTTAAAGCGGCACTACGTAACTTTTCCACCTTAATATCATATTTCATCATCATCATTGTGATGGAACATCAACTTCCAACAGGTTTAATGAACCTCTGTCATGGTCTGAGGGGGTCTGTATCGCCTTCACTGGCACTATGTAACTTTGAGGAGCATGGCAGGAACCCTGCCACACTAAAAAAACTACACATTTTTACGGCTTTGACTGCTTTACGGCATACGTCACTTCCCCCTCCTTCCCCATTCGTAGTCGAGACCAAAAATGGGCGGGGCTTGGAGCGCAGAGCTCAGCAGAAGCTGGTAACCCGTTGCTGTGTTGTGGCTGCAGCAGCTCCACACGTAACAGACGTGGGGAAAAGATCCTAATGGTTTAACTTTTCACTGCTTTCCTGCTCGGAGGCAGAACCACGGAGGCCAAGTATCTGATATAACAAAGTAAAAGAGTGAAAGAGTCGTCGGCTCGCTTGGATCGCGGCTGTAACGACCAAACATAACGTTCCTCAGTAAACAAACAAACACGCACTCAGACGGGCGTCGGATCAAAACACGGGTTTTATTCCCCACTTCTCCAGCTAAACGCAGTTGCTGGCCAGCTCTCTGCGGTGCAATTAATTTTGTTGAGGAAAAAATATTAACTATTTGATTTGTAGCTGCAGAGGAAAAAAATAATCTCACGAGGAAAACAAAATATTGCTCACGCCTCGGAGCCTCTTCAGCATAATATAGCAGTAAAAAAAAAAGAAAAGTAAGAGTAATACAAAACATATACAGTATGTTGTACTATTATACTAATTTATTGAAACACATGGCGAGTCAAACATTTACCAAAGCAGCTGCCAAACACTCCTAAACAAGGTAGTAAGACGGTGGTTCTGCAGAACCGCGGCAGTAAATCCTTATAAAGAGTGCAGCTCCGACCAGGAGCTCCATTCTTTAGTAGGGATTTCATATGGATCCAGACTGTTAATAATCATTATTTTCTCCATATACCGCTCCCTGGCTTCCTTGTTTAAGGTATCCCGGTAAATTCCAGTTCCTTTCCAGCAGTTTAACATCTTTTTTTTTGCATTCCGTCTGTTCACTTGGTGAAACAGAAAAGTCCGTCCCGTCTTCTCTCATCAAAACAAATGCAGTGACGGGACAGGAGTTTTCCGGCAGTACGCGCTGGTGCTCATGGGAAACGTAGTGTTCTTTCTGGTAAAGCACTACCGCTTTTGTCCAAAAGATGCCGCCAAACTCAGAAAAGCTGAAAGTTACGTTGTGCTGCTTTAACCAATTTACCTTAACAATAAATATTTGAGTTACTTGAACCTAAATGGAATATTCTTTTTTTACAGTTGAATTTTTTGAGTTAATAAACTTAAATGGTTTTAGGCAATCGAGGGCAGCACTCTTGCTTAGTGGTTAGCACTGTTGCCTCACAGCAAGAAGGTTCCCGGTTCGACTCCCAGGCCCGACAGGGGTCTTTCTGTGTGGAGTTTGCATGTTCTCCCCGTGCTTGCGTGGGTTTCCTCCGGGTACTCCGGCTTCCTCCCACAGTCCAAAAACATGCATATTAGGTTAATTGGTGATTCTAAATTGCCTGTAGGTGTGAGTGTGAGTGTGGTTGTGAGCATGGTTTGTGTGTTTATATGTGGCCCTGTGATGGACTGGTGACCTGTCCAGGGTGTAACCCCTGCCTCTCACCTGAAATGAGCTGGGATAGGCTCCAGCAGACCCCCGTCACCCTGCAGAGGATAAAGCGGGTATAGATAATGGATGGATGGTTTCAGGCAATTGGTTTCCTCAAATCGTTTGAGTTCAACTAACTTATCAGGTTTTACAGTGCAGCTCATTACCGGTGAGAGGATCACCGTCATCATCACGCCTGTACAGTTGTGAGTTACAGATGAGCGTTCTGTGTCTAACAATCGTCATGCAGGCAGATGGATTGTGGTAATTCAAACTTCTCACGGTGCACGATAACAGCACTGCAGCATATTTCCAACCTCACGTCCGTTTGGTTTGTGATTCCATTTGTCGTTTCTGCTACCAGGTATCCCGACACGCAGGTCTCCGGGGATTGTGCTCTGCCTGATGGCTACAATCAGACTGAAGTGATCCTTAAGGTGAACAGAACCTCAGAATGATTTCAGAATATGAATAGTGAGGCATGGAGATGGAGAGACGTTGCTTCTGCTTTCTCTCTTTTGCTGGAGTGTAAAACACCACCCGTTTCAAATGCTATCAGTCCTCTGGATAGAAATGTATCATGCGTAATCGGAGCCTTGAATGGTGTGAGTAGATGGGATACTGTCTACCTGCTAGATTTCTGTCATTATTCTTTGGGTTGATAATGGCTACTGCTATTGAAAACAAAACTTAGGCTCAGTAGATGTTTTGTCACCGGTTAGAATTCGAGTTCAGGGTTAGGTTAAGGTTAGGTTTAGGTTAAGGTTAGGTTAAGGTTAGGTTTAGGTTAAGGTTAGGTTTAGGTTAAGGTTAGGTTTAGGTTAAGGTTAGGGTTAGGTTTAGGGTGAGGGTTAGGTTAAGGTTAGGTTTAGGGTGAGGGTTTAGGTTAAGGTTAGGTTTAGGTTTAGGGTGAAGATTAGGTTAAGGTTAGGTTTAGGGTGAGGGTTAGGTTAGGTTTAGGGTGAGGGTTAGGTTAAGGTTAGGTTTAGGGTGAGGGTTAGGTTAGGTTTAGGGTGAGGGTTAGGTTAAGGTTAGGTTTAGGGGTGAGGGTTAGGTTAAGGTTAGGTTTAGGGTGAGGGTTAGGTTAAGGTTAGGTTAAGGTTAAGGTTAGGGTTAAGGTTAAGGTTAGGGTGAGGGTTAGGTTAGGTTTAGGGTGAGGGTTAGGTTAAGGTTAGGTTTAGGGTGAGGGTTAGGTTAAGGTTAGGTTTAGGGTGAGGGGTTAGGTTAGGGTTAGGTTTAGGGTGAGGGTTAGATTAAGGTTAGGTTTAGGGTGAGGGTTAGGTTAAGGTTAGGTTAAGGTTAAGGTTAGGTTAAGGTTAGGTTTAGGGTGAGGGTTTAGGTTAGGTTTAGGGTGAGGGTGAGGGTTAGGTTAAGGTTAGGTTAAGGTTAGGGTTAGGTTAAGGTTAGGTTTAGGGGGAGGGTTAGGTTAAGGTTAGGTTTAGGGTGAGGGTTAGGTTAGGTTTTAGAAAATTTAAAATTATAAGGTGGCCCAGCAAAATTGCCGTGGCCAGGCACGGGCACGCAAGCTCAAAGTTTAATCCCACTCCTTTTTTGGTTTTAGAGGGTTAATCAAATACAAATACACTGAAAGTGTATATTTTGGGGACCTGAATTACCATTGTTGGTATTTCAGGTCTTCCCTTCCCTCTTTATGTTTTTACTTTTCCGCTTCCTCCTCTATTTTAAATATTATGTACATCCAACTGGGGGTTATAAATCACCAAACATAATCAGAAGTGGATCACTGAAATAAATATAAGTGCTCAAATCAAAAGTGCTATACAAAAAACAAAAAGTGATCCACTCTGATTCCTTTTACCAATAACCCATTGGACTCCAATTTAAAGGAGATCTTCCAGATTTCATACATTTTAAACCACACAATTTATTTATAAAATTTGTGTGTTTGATGTTCATTTAGTCCATATGGTATGATTGTTTTTAGTAATCGAATCCACCTATTTTCTGCTTTTAATCTTTGTCCATATGTCCAGCTTGGCTTTGCTTCCAAACCTGTAATAAATAAGTTGGCTAGGCCATGGTCCTTGAACTGGAGATATAACTCAATTTTCTCTTTTCGTGTGTTGTTTTAATCGTTTTTCAAGCTCATTGGCTGTTTGTCCGACATAAAGTCGATGACATTTTGCACATTGTATCACATAAACCAGGTTTTTGGACTTCAAATCCAGTTTTTGTTTAATTGGTAAGCCCAAGCCAGTATGTTTATTGAAAATGAAGCTTGACAATCGAAAATGTTCTTGTTTTATGACTTTTACACTGAGCTGAGGCATGTACTAATAGGTCTTGGAGATTTTTATTTCTCCTGTACGCTGAAATAATTCTAAACCTTTGTAATGGGATCACTTTCTGTTGTATTTTCCAGAGGTGTGGACTCGAGTCATGTGACTTGGACTCGAGTCAGACTCGAGTCATGAATTTGATGACTTGAGACTCGACTTGACAAAATGTTAAAAGACTTGCAACTCGACTTGGACTTTAACAACAATGACTCGTGACTTCACTTGGACTTGGGCCCTTTGACTCGAGAAGACTTGCTACTTTCACCAAAACACAAAGATTAAAAAGTATGTTAATAACGAACGCGCTCTCTCTCTCTCTGTGTGTGTGTGTGCGTTCGTGTGTGCATTTGTGTGTGTGCGAGCTGGCGCAGCATCCAATCAGATTAGAGCCACGTTGCGACAGCAGCCAATCAAATTGCAGGACAACCAATGAAGAAGAAATTGAAACCAAAGCGCCAGTTTTTAAAAATGATAACGAAGGTAATTTCGTTTGGGTACAAAAAATACGAGGTAGTGAATAAAAAACGAATTGCAGTGTGCAAAACATGCGGGTCGAAGATCACAGACGGAGAGGCAACAACTTCCAACTTCGTCCGACATCTGAAGCTGCACAAAGAACGGTAAGTGGAGCTGGCGAGCTCATGCTCAGCTAACGTTACTTTATCTGCTAAGTAAAGTAACTTTGCTAGTTGTAGTTAATGATGCTGTACTGGTAACGTTACATTACAAACACGGTAATCTGTTGCGTTGCGTTGCGGCTTTAACCAGCGCTGCAAAGCCTCAGCTTCGAAGGTAACGCAACGTTCACGTTACTGCATGGATTTACAGTGTATGCAATTCAGATGGAGTGTTTTCAGCTTCAGTCTGATAGTCAGTGCATCCAGTAGGCCTATTACTACACGGCTGGCTAAGCAGTGGTAGTCATTATTTTGGCTTTAAAAAAATCAATAAACATTCATAAATGTCTTAACACTGTACACAATTAAATTAATAGTAAGACAATGTTAAGATCAGTACTGGAGATGAGGGGGGATGGCATCCCCCCCTGAAATAAAAACGGTCCAAATCACCCCCCCTGTAAAACTGCCATCCCTCCTTTCCATCCCTTATGTCATTTCATCAATGAATGTGGTTTTACTGCTATTTCAACATTTAGAGTCATCACCAGAAAAATTACACCAGAAAAATAACTTATTTGACAATTTTCACCTGTTTCAAGTACATTTTCATTTGAAATAAGTAGGAAATCTGCCAGTGGAACAAGATTTATCTTCTTATTACAAGCAAAAAAATAGTTCCCCTGGCAGATTTTTCTACTTATTTTAAGTGAAAATCTACTTGAAACAGGTGAAAATTGTGTTTTTTTCCAGTGATGAGTCTTGTTTTAAATGTAATGAATTTTCTTTTACTAAAATCAGACATTTTAACTATAAAATATTCTTGTTAAGATTTTGAGTTTTTGCAGTGATCCATGTTACTTATCCTGTGAAGGACAGAGTCATATTGATTGATCAGAAAAGTGTTTTTTATTGTTGTGTTTTGATGTATTTGATGTAAGCCCAGTGGATATTTAAAGCTTACAGAAGGCTGCATTTAACTGCTGCTATGTCATTCCTGCAGTATTTCTGCAGGTGCTTTGGTCAGTGCTATTATTTGTAATATATTATATTATTTGTAATCAGCACAAATTATCTGTCCCCATATGATTAAATCCACCATCCCCCCTGATTTTATTTTACAACTCGAGTACTGGTTAAGATTGATATATTAATAATGTGAGTAATGAAGGGTAGTTTTCAAGTATTTCATGTCTGGCTATAAGCAATTTTCTGACATCTGTTTAATATGCTGGTATCTTGCAGATTTGACGAATACCAGATGAACAAAAGCATCCCAAATGAACCACAACAGCCTTCAATCTCACAATTCCTGGATACTTCTGTTGGACATTACAGCATGAGTCATCCACAACATAAAGCTATCACCAATGCAATATTATCTGACTTGATTATTGATTGCAACTTGCCCCTGTCTATCGTGGAAAACAAGAGCTTTCGCCACTTTCTGACAGTACTTGATCGTAAGTACAGCCCAGTGTGTCGCAGAACATTGACATCAAAAACAGAGAACCTCGCTGAAGAGAGACGTTCAAAATTAAAAACTCAACTGAGCAACACTCACCATGTTTCAGTCACAGTGGACATTTGGTCTGACCGAAAGATGAGGGGGTTCCTTGGCATCACTGTGCATTGGATAGAGAAAGAGGCGGAGACAATACAGCTAAAGTCCAATCTCTTGGCCTGTAACCGCTTCAAAGGCTCACACACAGCTGAAAGAATCTGTGACCAATTTGATGCAATATGCGATGAGTACAACATTAAAGATAAAGTGGACTACATTATTAGTGACAGCGCTGCTAACATGCGTAAAGCCTTCACTGTGTGCTTCCCCACCGTACAAGAAGAAGATGATGATGATGACGGGGATGATCTAGATGACCCAGAGCTCTGGCATGACTTAACCGTGGAAGACCAGCTAACAGTAGATGCTGCCATGGCAAAGAAACAGCGCTTGCAGTGTTTTGCGCCACACTCTCCAGCTGGTGGTGGGAGACGGCTTGAAAGAAACGAAAGTGGCATCTCCTTCTCTTTCAAAGTTATCCAAACTCAGTTCACTGCTGCACACAAGCACGACGTTCAAAGATGTGTTTGATGCTGAATTTGGGGAACAGAAAGGAATTCCTGCCGCTGTGAACACAAGATGGAACTCAACACTAAGGCAAGTGAAGGCAGTTCTCCAGTGTGATCATCCAAAGCTCTGTGCTGTTCTGGAAAAGGCTGGGCACAAGGAGTTGTCATTCACAGCACGGGAGTGGAATCTGTTGAAGGAGTTGGTGGACATCTTGAAGCCGTTTGGAGAAGCAACAGATATGACACAGGGGGAGAAAGTAGTCACAATCAGTGCTGTTGTTCCATCTATCTTGTCCCTCAATCACCACCTTGAGAAGATGAAGCCTCAAGTCCGTTTCCTGAGCGGCCTGGTCAGAAGTCTCCAGGCATCCCTGAACAAAAGATTTCTTGGAATCTTCATCAATGTGAAAATGGCCAGGACACAAGATGGGGTCACTGCCCCCTTTTCAGACCCAGTCTACCTCAAAGCAGCTGTCTTGGATCCAGCTTTTGCTCTGTTGTGGGTGGAGCCCCATGTGCTCGTCAGTCGTGATGTCAAGGCAGAGGTGGCACATCGAGTTAAAGGTAAATTTTATTGAGTTTGATGTAACTTTTTTCCCCTCACAGTCTGATCTAATTGATTGCAACAATATTTTTTTCAGTCTAACTTCATCCCCCACACTAATGGTAATAAGGGATTGTTTGTTTCTACTATTTTTCTGTTTTGCCAGAACTGATTCTGCAGGATGCAGCAGGGACAAGGCAACCTGTGCCTCTTATTGACGAAGAACAGGCAGAAGAGCTTGGACAAGGAGAAGGGCTGTTTGCAGCATACCATAAGAGACAGAAGAAGGATGTGGGGACCACTCCAGCACTACAGCTAAGTCACTACCTTGACATAGCAGAAGGACAGAATGCTCTTTTGTTTTGGGCAATGAACATGAAGACTCTTCCTTCACTGTTCCAAGTGGCCATCAGAGTCTTGGCGGTGCCTGCCTCCAGTGCTCCAGTGGAGCGAGTTTTCAGCCATGGTGGCATCATCCTACAGCCCCATCGTGCACAAATGACTGACAGACTTTTATCCAATTTGGTCTTTTGCAAATGCAATGCAGCATAGGGCCCTGAAATAACAGAAAATGTTCAACCCTGTTCATTGTTATGTTCATGCATTTATATTTTTCCCTCTCCGTCAAACACATGCGTATGCGTACACACACACACACACACACACACACACACACACACACACACACACACACACACACACACACACACACACACACACACACACACACACACACAGACAATATGAGATAAATACAAGATGGGTCAGAAACTGCTGTGGTGCTAGTTATAGTGGAATATGCTATGGAAATATAATGTCAGCACTTTTGTACTTTTACTACTAATTTCAGTTGCACTTTATCAAATTTGTTTATTCTGTGAAGAAATTAGTCTAAAAGGAAGAATATTCTTGCAGAATATGAGTTCAATGTTAAATGATACTGGTTAATAGTGCAATGTCGACACTAGTTTTCTTGTAAAGTTCAATGGCACTTGTTTTTATCATTTGTTTTGATAAATAAATATAGATTTTAAAAGCATACATGATCTGTGTAAATGTAATATATTATTACTCTGTTGTTAAAATGACTCGAAAGGACTCGAAACTCAAAGTGTAGGACTTGCGACTCGACTTGTGACTTGTCAGTCTTGACTTGCGACTTGACTCGGGACTTGTCAGTCTTGACTTGGGACTTGACTCGGGACTTGAGGGCAAAGACTTGAGACTTACTTGTGACTTGCAAAACAATGACTTCCTCCCACCTCTGGTATTTTCTCAAAGTTTCCTTTCATTTTTGTATTGAACTTCAGGGAGGTTGTGGAGAAGGTTGTAAAGGAATAATTTCCTTTTCTTCTGAGTTGTCATTCACTCTTCTCTGGTCTTCCCGATGTCCCTGCATTTCATTATTTATTAGGCGGAGGAAAGAACGGCTGTAGTCCCTGGACCTGAGCACTTCAAAGAGAGTTCTTGTTGCCTTCTCTGCATCCTCAACATTAGTACATATTCTGTTAAATCCAATGAGTTGGGATTTAACTATACCCCGAAACGTATGTTTCGGGTGATAGCTCAATTTATGCAGTAGAGCATGTGTATCCGTTGGCTAAAAATAAACTCTTGTGCCCAGTGTCCAGTCCTCCGCCTGATTTTTAATAAAGAAAACTTTTTAAAAAAGAAAAAAAGTGTCTAAAAAGTTTAACTGTTCTTTTTGTAAGTCGAATTTCACTGTAATTCGTTCATGATGATGATTTAAAATTTCAATGAATTCAACAAACTCTTCATCAGAATGTGACCAAATGCCAAAAATGTCGTCCAAGTATCTCATATATATTAGAGGTAATTTTGGGCATTTGGGGAAGAGAGTTCGCTCCCAATCCGCCATATAAATGTTGGCATAGGCGGGAGCGAACTTCTTCCCCATTGCCCGTTCCATGTACCTGGAGGTATAGTCCTTCATCGAACTCAAAGTCATTTCTGGTTAGACTTAATTCCAGTAACTCCAACAAGACCTCATCCGGTCGATGTCTATCCGGGTAGTCAGACAGAACTTGCCTAACCGCCCTTAGTCCCAATTGGGTGTCTATGTTGGTATAGAGAGAGTCGATATCCACAGAGAAGAGCCCCGAATTTGCTGGGATCCGCAGATTTTTAATCTTACCAATACATTCATAAGTATCTTTGACATAGCTCTGATGTTTCTGTGACAAAGGGTTCAAAAAATGATCTATGTATTCTGAAATGGCATATGACTCGCTCCCGCAGTCTGATACAATCGGTCTTCCCACGGGAATCTGGTGGGGAAATGTCCACGTCTCCGAATTCTTATGAATTTTTGGAAGTAGATAGAATTTTCGTGGTCGAGGCACATCCGGGCCAAACAGATATTTCTTCTGCTTGGTGGATATGTATTTTTCCTCGTGTAGTTTCTTTACCAGTTCCCTCACCATTCCCTGGGTTTCCGACTGCATCGACTGCGAGAGCGGTCGATAGTGTATGTTATTGTTGAGCTGTCTTTCAGCTTCCAATATGTATTGTGCTTTATCCAGAATCACTATCTTTGAACCCCTGTCTGCAGGTTTTATTACAATGTCCTGGTTCCTCTTTAGCTTATTTAGTGCTCTTCTCTGCTCCCCCGACAAGTTGTCCTTTCTCTCTGACATCACTCTCGGTTTCTCCAAATCTCGGTCATCTCTGTGGATCAGCTCCAAAATGGGACCTGAAATGGCCTCCACAGGCGGTACCCATCCAGAGGATGCTGTGAATGGTTCCGGACAGGAGTTTGAGTCATAATTATAGTAGTCCAATAGTTTCAGTTTCCTATGATAATGATATAAGTCTCGTCTGAACGCCTCCCTATCTATTTTAGTGGGAGTTGGGATAAAAAGCAGTCCCTTCTCCAACAAGTCTACCTCAGCCTCGCTCAGTGTAAAAATCCGTGACAAGTTTAAAATATTTGAATGTATTTTTTTATGTGTTTCTGAGGCCTTGGGGGTGAGTTTGATCGGTCCCCCCTTGGCTATTTTAGTTGTTCCATCCAATGTTCCAAGATCCGTCTTGCCGTTTCTCCTGTCCAGTGCACTGGATCATTTGGGACTACCTTAAAGGAGTTTTCCTCAATGGGTTCAAGTGTCCTGTAGGTTTTCCTAATGTGTATGTTCATCTCTTGGATAGATAGCTGTGCTGCCTGGTCAAGTCTTTTGGAATAATGGATTTGTGGAATGACAATTGCAGCCCTGGGAAAAATCTTTTTTGTCATGGCTACCAGCTGTTGGAATTGCTTTTGAACTGTCTCCAACAAATTCCCTCTTAAACCATTGTTCAAGCCCACTGACAGTACAACCATCTTTGTCCGAGGTTGGGGGTTAAGTTTTCCCAGGACTGCTTTGAGGTGGTGTATTTGAGCTCCAGGGAAGGCATCAACCTGGACAGATGGGTAGTTGTATTTGGGGATCCTGGCGAGGTTTGAGTCCCCCAGTATTAAAACTGGCTTTTCCACCCTCAATGCCCAATTTTGGATTTTTTGGGAGGTATTAGCATGGCGAGTTGGACCACAAATTGCGGGTTCCACTACTCTACCTTCAACCAAGTTCTCTCCAGTGGTGGAAGAAGGGGGGCTACTGAAGGACCCCAAATTCTCACCAGGGTCAACCCTCGGCCCATCATTCCCATCCTGATTAGCCTCTTCCTAGGAGGAGTCCAGGTTTCTCCCCGACAACACTACAGCTACGTTGCTAGTATGTGTCCCTTCCTCCTCGTCCTCTAACTCCAGATCACCCCCCTCCACGGATCTTTCCACCACCCTCTGCTCCCTTAGTCCATGTACCTCGGCCTCTATCATCATTGTTGTTCCTCTTGTTCGCTGTTCCCCCTGGGGGTTAAGGTTAGGGCCCAGGTCCAAGTGATGGTTAGGGTTAGGGTCCTGGACAGGGGGGAGGTTAAGGTTAGGGCTAGGGTGAGGGTCAACCCGTCTCAGGACAGTCCCACTCTCCCTCACTCCAAGGACTGGGGAAGGAGTCCCTGTTATTCTTCTTTGCCGTTCCCCCTGAGGGTTAAGGTCAGGGCCCATGTCCGAGTGAGGGTTAGGGTAAGGGTCCCGGACGGGGAGAGGGTTAAGGTTAGGGTTGGGTTTAGGATCACCTAGTCTCAAGACAATACCACTCTCTCTTACCCCGAGGACTGGGGAGGTGGTCCCAGAGATCCCCCAGGGCAGGTCCGAGTTCCGTCCCAGGGATATGAGACAGGGCACTTGATTGGGGCTAAGTGTGTGGTTTTGTGGTTTACCAATGGAGGTGGTTGGAGTAGGTGGTGGTTCAGGCTGGGGAGTTAGGGTTGTCCAGTTGCCGGGGGAGGGGGAAGCGGCCGCGGCCCCACGAACTCGCTGTTTAAGGGCAGCCCATGGTCGGGGGCAGGTCTCCCATTGGGGTTGAGACCCCATGTCTGCTAAGAGACCGGGCCCATTCGGCTGAGGTTCAAGGGGCGGCCAATCCTCCGTTCCGGCTATAGGGGCCAAGCCAATCCCAGTGTCTTCCTCCTCATTCAGTGATGTGTCCGAATTGTTTTTAATTAATTTTATAAAATCAGTGAGTACTGTATCTATAAGCCTGTTTCTATATCTGGCTTTCCCATAAGCAATCGCTTTTTCCATTGCCACCTGGTTAAAAGCAGACAGCGTTTCAATGTTGGATGCTATGACACCGTCATAGTGATCTTTTAGAATTAACATATTTGTTCGCATCCAGTTCAAAGTATTCAGTCTCACTTTCTCACGTGTATCATCACTGGGGGAGGAAGGTTTAATGAAGGCTGTTAGTTTGTTGGCCTGTCTGCTCATGCCCACTGGGAGCTCTCCAGTTTTTTGGTATTTTTCCATCACTTCAGCATGGTGGATTGCTTGTAGTATTTTAAAATAGTGTTTTTCAAGACGGATACATGGTTCAGTGTTGGTGTTAGAGGGATCAAAGTTTTCTTGTGTTGGCATACGCCTTTCAATGTTCCGATTGGAACTTTTCTTTTTTCCAGGTTAAGGTGAGGGTTAGGTTAAGGTTAGGTTTAGGGTGAGGGTTTAGATTTAGGTTAGGTTTAGGGTGAGGGTTAGGATAGGTTAAGGTTAGGTTTAGGGTGAGGGTTAGGTTAAGGTTAGGTTTAGGGTGAGGGTTAGATTAAGGTTAGGTTTAGGGTGAGGGTGAGGGTTAGGTTAAGGTTAGGTTTAGGGTGAGGGTTAGATTAAGGTTAGGTTTAGGGTGAGGGTTAGGTTAAGGTTAGGTTTAGGGTGAGGGTTAGATTAAGGTTAGGTTTAGGGTGAGGGTTAGCTTAATGTTAGGTTTAGGGTGAGGGTTTAGATTTAGGTTAGGTTTAGGGTGAGGGTTAGGATAGGTTAAGGTTAGGTTTAGGGTGAGGGTTAGGTTAAGGTTAGGTTTAGGGTGAGGGTTAGATTAAGGTTAGGTTTAGGGTGAGGGTTAGCTTAATGTTAGGTTTAGGGTGAGGGTTTAGATTTAGGTTAGGTTTAGGGTGAGGGTAAGGTTAGGTTTAGGTTAGGTTTAGGGGGAGGGTTAGGTTAAGGTTAGGTTTAGGTTTAGGGTGAGGGTTAGGTTAAGGTTAGGTTTATGGTGAGGGTTAGGTTAAGGTTAGGTTTAGGGTGAGGGTTAGGTTAAGATTAGGTTAAGGTGAGGGTTAGGTTAAGGTTAGGTTTAGGGTGAGGGTTAGGTTAAGGTTAGGTGTGGGGCCGGGTCCGGGGAGCGGGCCTCCCCTGACCGGGGGGTGCACGGGCGGGCGCGACGGCGGGGTGGCACCATTCCCAGGTATCTATGTCTTATGTTGTCAGTATGAATGGGAGGATGTTGGACCGTTTCCCCCTCCGTCTGGGGGCTCCGGCGGCGCCGGGGGCGCCCTTGGAGGTACGGTGGGGCCCTGGCCCGGCTCGGAGGGCCGGCCCCCGTCTACTGGTCGGCCGGTGGGGGGACGCGGGTGTCTTACCAGGGCCGGCTCTGCTGGTCCTGCTTCCTGGCTTCGGCCTCCGCTCCCCCTCTTTCCCCCCCTACACGATTCATACGTACATAGGCGAAGGGCGGGGGGTCCGGGTCGTGGGGGGCACTGTCCCGCGGGGCCCGGCACTCCCCGCCTCACGGTTTTAACAGCAAAATAGACACTGCACATTCAACACTTAATAAATACATTTGACAAGGACACGTAGTTCGGGAGGGGGGGGGGGGTCGGTGTCAATCGATACTTGGCCCTCCCCCTCCCTGTTTTTATGGCATTAATCACACGCACTCAACACCAGGGGCGGGAGGGGGTCCCACATCACCCGCGTTCCCTCACTGGCCTGGGACAGGTGGGTCGGGTTACCCGGGCCTGGCGGGGCCCGCCGTGCAGCCTGGGGTGCCTTCTGGCGGTGCGGGACCCCCCCGGGGAGGGGGAAACGGTGCGTGATTGTATGTCTGTGTCGGTGAGAATGCGGTATGGAAGGGTCCTGCCATGGAGGATTTGAGCCTCCATTGGCAGGACATCAAAACTTAATAATTTATGAATATTATATTATACAAAGATGGTTATTATTATTATTATTATTATTATTATTATTATTATTATTATTATTATGTATATTATATTATTATTAGTATAGGTATCTGATAGGTGAATGGATGAATGAATGGGATGCCTGGGTCTGGGGCCCTCCGTTGTCGGGCCTGCACGGGTGTCGCCTTGTTGGGGGGTTCCCTCTCTCCGGGCCCGTCTCCGGTCCCCCCCGCTGCCTCTGCGGCGGGGCGCCCCTCTGGTCTTGGAGGGCCACTTTCGTGGGGGACGGGTGCGCCTGCCCGCGTCGGCGGCCGGGGCGGCTCTGTCTCTCCGGGCAGGCTGGCCCCCTGCCGGGTGGGGGTCGTTGGCCTGAAGGGTGAGGGCCTCCTGGCCGCGTGTCCGGCCCGGGCCGGGTGGCCGGGGATTGCCTGGGTCGCGGTCCGCCGCCGCGGGATCCCTGGCTGCTTCTTCCCGCGCCGTGGGGGCCCCGCCCGCGGGCCCCCTCGGCCGCATTTTAATCTCATTTTTATTCCTCTACGATATTGCATTATATATTTAATTATCCTTATCGTCACATGACCAGCATTTTTGTTGCGTCTCGTTTTCCTTGTTTCTCTATGTACCTTTGTTTTTAATTAACGTGAACCTAGAGCTCTGCGTTAACGGCGTCAGCCTCTAACTCTGGAGCTGCATCTTCTGGATCTGATTCCCCGCTGCAGCGACTGGGATTGAGGACTAACGTCACCCAGCAGAACTAAACCAGAGAAACTACTGAAAACATGGACATTAAACCAGAGAAACTACTGAAAACATGGACATTAAACCAGAGAAACTACTGAAAACATGGACATTAAACCAGAGAAACTACTGAAAACATGGACATTAAACCAGAGAAACTACTGAAAACATGGACATTTTTATTTTGTCCAGTTTTTATTTTGTAATCTACATTTCAGTCTGGTTTTTATTCGTCTATCGTCAAATAAGCAGCATTTTAGTTGCGTCTTGTCTCGTTTTCCTCAGGTGATAAAAGTTCGTTGAAGACGATATTAAGCACAGGTAAGAAGAAGACAAGGCTGTAAACTGAAACCAACATGGAGAGAAGCCAAGCAGCTGAAAGGTGCAATGAAAAAACAACCGCCGAAGAAATATTACAAACTCTCTGTAGCAGTGTGAGTGCCACGGGGCCCGACCGACAGGATGGAGAGACACGGAGTTTTGTGCAGAACCCTTTTATTCTCACCCAACACACAGGACACACGTGCTTCCAGCTCCAGCAGCTTCAGCTTCAGTCTGACCCCCGCTGCAGTCTCCCAGTCCTCCTTATCAAGGCTGGCAGGGTGGAGAGGCTGATGGGACACACCTGTGTCCCGTCAGCCTGAGTGGCTGCAGCTCCTCCACCCTGCCACACTCTCTTACACACAAATACCCACAGCCTTGTCCAAACATCAGAAGTTGAAGCTCGGAGTCATTGGACATCGAACACAAAGCAGAAATAGTAAAGTCGCTTCGGGTCAAGGTCACCATCCAGGATGAAGCAACAGAGTTTTTATCTACATTTTAGTCTCATTTTATTCGTCGACGATATTGTATTATATATCTAATTATCGTTATCGTCACATGACCGGCATTTTCGTTGCGTCTCGTCTCGTTTTCCTCAGGTGATAAAGGTTTGTTGACGATGATATTTAATCATAATTTTCATTGACGAAAGCAGCTTTAGTGAGGGGTTTGTGGGAAACCGCTGGACGACAGTTCAGACCAGTCAAACGTTGACGACGGCCACTTGCTGTGCAGAGAAAGAAGCCTCGTGGAGAGTCTGTTCCCAGAAGCATCATATATTCTGGACTTGGAGGCTTCTGGGACGGAGCATCACGCTTTAACACAGATCTAAGGACATAAGGACACTGTGTCCTACTCCTGACAGCATGCAGCTCTGGGAGCTCTGGGAGCTCTGGCAGCTCTGCAGGCTCCGGCCTGCAAACATGCACAGGATGCAAGATGGATGTTTAATATTTTTAACCCCGGTTGGACACGAAAAGCTCTAAATTATAATTGTAATGCTGCCCTTTATGTTTTAATTGTTGGCGAAGACACCAATGTTTAGGTGACACAAAGAAGATTCATCATATATGAATTTACTAACACTTTTAGGTTGGAACTAGGGCTGTCAGTTTAGCGCGTTAATTAGATTAATTAATTACACTGCTAATTAACGTGTTATGAAAATTAATGCAATTAATTAAGAGTGGTAAAATGCGCAAACATTTTAATTTTGGCCCTTTTGAGGGACCTGTAGGCCACTTGGCAGGTTGGATGGATAGATGGATGGATGATGGATGGAAGGGTGGATGGATGGAAGGATTTATGTATAAAAAGAAAGAAGACGGGACTATCAACAAGAACTCAGTGATTTGCACATTTTGTAAAAAAGAATTTTCCTCTCACCGGAGCTGCTCCAGCCTGAATTATCATTTAAACGCTAAACATGTCCGGACCAGTTCCACTGTAAACGTTACAGCTACTAGTACTTGAATCGCTGTATTGAGTCAGCTTTAGTTTTAATTTTGAATTGAGAGTCCGCTTAAGTTCCTATTTGAGACTCAACCTTATTTTTGAATTGTATTTATTTAACTGTATTTGCATTGTATTTTTGAATAACGCACCTGGCCTAATTGGTTTGCTGATGTGCTTGAGCTTTTTCTTTTGAATTTCATTCATGAAACAAAATTCACCAATAAAAATGTGGATTTCAAATCTTCTCTTCTTAGTGTATTCAATTGATTAGTCATGCACTGCAATTTTGCAATGTCCTAGAATTCTAATTCTTCATTTGGGGACCTTTAGCAGATATGAGATTAAAATGCGATTAATTAGATTAATTAATTATAAATCCTGTAATTAATTAATTTGTTTAATCGCCTGACAGCAGTAGTTGGAACAGATTAAATATTTATATCACACACCTGGCTTCCTGCTTTTGTTTGAAAAAAATGAAATATATTTTTATTTCTTTTACCTTTTATAATGTCACTTTTCTTTTATCCAAAAACGCCAGCAGTTGCTTTTATCTCTGTTTATGTTTTTTCCCCGTGTGGGTTTTGTCCTCACGACTGGACCGAGGCAATTTTTTGTTCCCAAACTTTGTAAACAGCAGAATCTGTTGATGTGGGACAGAAAAAAAAAAGAAAATCAGGTAAATATTCAGATTCACTGACCCCGAGCAGCAGCAGCGTGATGAGATTTACACAAGGAATAATCTGGCTTTTTATACTGGAAATACCTCCTTTTTTCTTCTTCTTTTTGCACGGAACTGAAGAGGCTCCGAGCAAAGACACCAAAGAAACCATTTAATTGCGCCGCCGCTTGTTTTGATGTAAATAAAAGGGAAATGTTCCCCCAGCAAGACGGTTTCAGATGCGCCGATGACAAAAACATGAAAGTGTTTAACAAATGAGCCCAGTTCTGTTTAATCATAATGAAGCTGCTATCAGACGGGAACAGGCTGCTGCTAATACAAGAGGCCGACACGGCAATGTGGAGAAAAATATCTTAATGACTAATTACATTATAGGTGCGGAAATGGTTTTTTATTCAATGACATGACAATGTTTTAATCTTGCGTGCAAAGAAAACAAACCTCCCACTTCTTTACGTGACACAAACTAGTTGGATTTTTTTTTTTTTTTTTAAGTTCTATTTATCATTTTATTCCCAACATTTTTTTTGTTTTTTTTTTTCATTCAAATTTTTATTTGGAACAAAGGTGATACATGTTATACAATATTGCATGCTTACATCATGTCCCTGTTTTTGATATAAATAAAAGTAAAATAAAAAATAAAAAGAAGACAACTCATTCATAAAGTACGACGGAGTAGGGCCAAATTAAGACAAAAAAAAATGGAAATTACGAAAATAAAGTCGTAGAATTACCAGAATAAAGTCATAATGTTGTGAGAATAAAGTCGTAATATTACGAGAAAAAAGTCGTAATATATAATATAATATATAAATATAACTTCACAAGATATTCCTCATTTTAACACAGGGAGAAGATGCTTTTCCTGTTAATAAAAATTATATATAATTACCACTTTATTCTCGTAATATTACGACTTTATTCTCATAAATTACCACTTTATTCTTGTAATATTATGACTTTATTCTCGTAATATTACGACTTTATTCTCATTATATTAGGACTTTATTCTCGTAATTTCACATTTTTTGTCTTAGTTTGGTCCTAATACTCTGTCGTAATAAAGAGCGGGAAAAGGGGGAAAAATAATATAAAAGGGAAGGAAAAAAACATTTAAAATTAAAAAATAAAAATTAAATTAAAATAATAATAAAAAAGAAAGAAAGAAAAATATATATATATATTTCTCACACCTTTTTACCTGCTCTTTTTCTAGTATCATAACAATGAAAATGGAGAGGGAAAAGGAGAAAAAAAAGAAAGAAGGGGGACTAGCTACAAACATGTTCACCTGAAACAATATAATACTTGAAACATCAGAGTCAAAATATTAAAAACAACAGTAGAGTAGCTCAACAACTTGGCGAATTTGGGGGTTTTATTTGCTCGTTTTCACATTTCTCCAGCTAAGCAGCGTTCAATGGGGAGAGAATAAGAATCGTAGCCTCTTTATCAGACCATAAATTAGAGTTATCTTGTGTGTTTTCGGGACAGTAAGTCGATTAAACACATCAGTCAAGAAGCGTGATTGAAAAGCAGCGACGGGTCGGTTTGGTTCGGAGAATTCACCGCCGCCAGAATGCAAAACGCTTCTTCCTGACATATCAAATGAAATTCACTGCAGTGTAATTTATTTACCCGCTTGACAGAGTGGAAATAATGCAGTCATGGTTTATCAGCGCTTTCAGAGGCTTGTCATATGTGATGAAATGCAGTAATTGTATTTTTGATATCAAAACCAAAGCGGGAACGGAGAACGACGCAGCGTTCTTGGGAGATAGGGGACTTTTACCAAGTCATATTTTCACCAGTCACTTTACATAAGCTTTCCAAAGTTACAAGTGGGCAAATCAGAAAGACAATCTGCAACACTTTTTCCTTTCAAAGTTACTCAAACTACCTGCAGAAACAAGTCGTGTTTCAAATGGTGGACTGAAAAACATGTCTTAAAGGGGACCTATTATGAAAAACACGTTTCTTCTTGCTTTAACATATATAAAGTGGTCTTCCCTCACCCTGCCAACTCAGAGAAGGAGGAATGCAACCAGTGTTGCCAACTCCTCAGTAAGGAAAGTAGCTATTGGCTGTCCCAAAAAGTCGCTAGAAGTCGCTAAATAACGTCATTGCCTAATTTGCATAATTGGCAATTTGCATAACTGTAATGGACGCTGTAGGAGAGAGGAATAACGTCGTGGGAGAGACAAAAATGAGTAAAAAACACCCTAAATATGTTTAGAACTACAAATGTACAAAAATAATTTCAACATTAACAACATTTAATGATTTTAATGCTTTGTCTAGATCCACATTACACACATCAGTTTTGTCCTTTATTGTTAAATGTTATAACAGCAAATTTTCAAAAGATTGTTATGTAGGGTGAAATTGCTAGCTCTACAACCAACCCTCCTCCTTTATCCGGGCTCTGCCCACCAGATAAGTCTCCAATAACACCAGAAAAAGTCACTAGATATTTTCGCTAGTCGCTTTTTTGAAAAAAAGTTGCTATAGGGGTCTGAAAAGTCGCTAAATCTAGCGACAAAGTCGCTAAGTTGGCAACACTGAATGCAACTGAATTCTGCAGGGTCTGAACCCCCCGCCTGGCTGAATCTTCCAGTGTCATGTGACTTTTACGAGCCGTTCAGAATCAGCGCCTATCGTTACGTAACGATAGGCGCTGATTTCCATAGGTCGTCCTCCGCTCCTGAAACCACGCCCACAACCAACTCCAACGAGAGACCGAGAGCGTCCACCATTGTTCAGAAGCGGTGGCTGTTTCCACAGCGAGGGAACAGTAAAAATTTGTTTTTGCATCGACATTTACCTTCATAAAAGGATCAGTGCCCACGGTACGGACCAGGCCACTGCACACGAGTCAGCGGTAAGTGACGTTATTTTTTTATGTTATTTATATTTGTTTACAAGTATGATCTTTGCATGGGCTAAGTATTTAGCTTAGCTCCGGTTACTCCGTGTTACGGAGCTCTATTAGTACTGTATGGTTTCAGATCTTCCAAGCACCTGGAGCTGTTCAACGACACCTTCAGAAGACGCACGGTCCTTCCTTGAGCCAGCAATAGTGCATAAATGTTATTTATATACAACTTATGTTTTATTTTTTTTAACAATAAAGTTGCCATTTGTGAAAATTCAGTGTTGTGATTTCTTTACAGTTAACATGATTCATTTGTCTTGTAACATAAGAAATGGTGTCCCTGTTTAGAATTAAATTAAATCTTCCTATGTGAAGACAAGGTAGCTAAAGGCTGATTTATGGTTCCGCGTCACATTAACTCACATCCTAGGTCAGGGGTCGGCAAGTAAGTTTGGCCTCGGGCCAAATTTTTTCGGAGCAACTGAATGTTGCACACGGAGCAGCAGGCTCTCCTGAAGTCAGTGAGAGGATATGCAAATGAGTCGGATTTTCCGACGTATTTTTACACATATAATGGACGTTTTACCATTTAAGAGACCAACAGCAAAACTCCAGGTAAGTTATGTCTTACCATTTCAACAGCTCCAGGAGTTTTGCCGGGAGTCTGTGCCTACGTCACTCCTGAATATTTGTGTGCACCTCTAATTAAGGCCTCCTATGCTACAGGTGACAGGGAACTATACAGAATTGTGTGCGTCCGGAATCATGAAGATTCTACTTTTATTTTATTTTATCTTTTCTAAATAAAGGCTTTGAATTCTCTATGAAATTGTCGTTTTTGTGATAATAAATAATAATAAAAAAAAAAATTATTATTTATCAGATTTTCAATGTCATCTGGCGGGCCAGATATTATTGGAGACGGGCCAATTTTGGCGGTACTACCAGTTGCCGAGCACTGGCCTACGGCGTAGGGTACGCGTCGATTTAACGCAGAACCGTAATTCAGGCTTAAGATCCCAGCGTCCGACCATCGCGTCGAGCTGCGTGACATCGGACGCTCTCTGTCCACTCTTAAACCGTTAAACTCGCGGCCAGTTAGGACAGTCCAATAGAAAATAAAGCAATGGAATTGATTTTGTCACTGAAGTTCGATCGCATCGCGTGGGACACGCTTTAATAGTGTACGGAGACGCTGCACTTCTGGTCGGAGAGGCTTTGTTCCCTCCCCTGCTACACGTCATTCAGGCAGCCAATCAGCACAGAGCCTCATTATCATAGCCCCGCCCCCTCAGGATCCAGCACGGAAAAGGAGGTCAGAAGCGGTAAAACTAGAGACATGGCCCAGAGGCTGTATTTCTGATTTATGTAGAATAAACAAGCTTTTGATTGTTTTTAAGACATTAAAGGCCTGTTTAAAATATACTGTGACGGCCTTACTAATTTGTGTGTGTCTTTACAGCAGTTCCTGTCCTTGTGGCTGAAGAGGGGGCCGTCCAACCTTATTGGCCACACCTGAGGGAGTGGTCTCACCGTTATAAAATGCCTCAGCCTGCTCACTCTCTCCCTGATTGAGCAGCAGACAGCCACATGGCCAACATGGTGAAATCTGGGTTTGCTTTTGTTGTGTTTATTCTGTTTTTCATGCATCTACATATACACACACCCACTGCATACACTCACAACATTAAAACATACTTTACTTTCTTTTGGAGTATGTTTAGTTAAATAAATCACCTTTTGTACCTTGAATTGTTTGTGGAGACTCTTTTTGTTGCAAACTGTGAGCCAGGTTTGTAACAATACATTAAATGCCATAATAGGTCCCCTTTAAGAGTTTCAGATGCCTTTTTTTGGCTACTAAAAGGTTAAATATTCTCAGTGCGTACCCTTGTCTTTTAAAAACTGCTCGATATCCATCACTGGGCCGAATCCGGACTGATGGAGATCTGTTCTTGCCGTATTACTGAAGAAAAAGATTCACCATTTTAGAGCTGCAGCTATCGAATATAGCTCAATTATAAATATACAATTTACAAAATATAAAACAAGACGGATTACTTGATTTAAAAACAACCAATTTTTTTCTTTTATGAGAGTAATTGACATTTATTTACATATTATGCAAACTGGTAAACTGTTTTGCTAAATACTTTTTGAAACCGTGCAAAGTTATGGATAAGCCCTGAATGCAAGCATTGTGAAGTAGAATTGTCAAATTGGTTTGATTCACCACACGAATCGGCACAGATTACTTTGTAATACTGTATTTGACCTGGTCTTTGTACGTTTTGACCGTATAGAAACGTAATTCTCCTCAGTTGTGTGAAAACCGCGCAAAGTTATGGAAATAAGACTTGGAAACAGGCATTGTGGCATAGAATTGTCAAATTGGTTTAATTCACTGTACGAATTGTTACAGATTACTTTTGTAATACCGGTGTTCTGTTCATATTTCTGTTAGTTTTTTGTGAGCAAATTCATTGTTTTAACAGTTAGGTTATGGCCTCTTTAAGAGACAGGAGACAAGGCATAGGAAGTGATGTCACAAATGAACCAGGAAGTGGAAGCACATGGCAGCAAAAAGTTACTCCGGCTGCATGTTTCTATCTGCAGACATCTGCTTACATCTCATGCCATATAGTATTGACAATAAAGCTACTTTGACTTTGACTTTGACGTTCAATTATAGTTCGATATTTGTTGGTTAAAAGTTGTTTTGGGAAATTTAAGGATGTTCATGCATATTTTGTACGTAATATGGTTAGTTAATCATTGAATTTCAGGTACAGTGGGAAATGGTATGGGTGACCACACATTTAAACTCAAAAGGTTTTCTTTATTGATAGATTAAAATGAATAAATAAGCAATAAATAGATAATTCATGAGTGAGTTAAAAAGGAAGTAATTTGATTTCTGACAAAAGCATGTTTACAGTATGTTAAAAAGCATTTAAAAATATGTACTGTACAAGAAGTATATTTTTAAAATATATTTCTTTCTGTTTTCAGTTTTACCCTTTTCAAGTCAATAAACCTGTGGACAAACTCATCACTGTCTTCAGAGTTTTGATGAACGGAAGGTGTTTATCTTACTGCCAAGTTATATTCTGGACATATATCGAGGGCGGCATAACCGGTCTTTGTACGTTTTGACCGTATGGAAACGTAATTCTTGCATTTTAAGAATCTGATATGTACCTGCTGGACTCTACTGCCCTTACTTTTTAACAACTTGTGCTTATTATTTTACCTCTTTTCTTATCATTTTATTTCACATTATTTGTTATTTACTGTTTAATTGTGTCTTGCTGCTTTTAATGTTGATGTAAAGCACTTTGAATTACCTTGTGTTGAATTGTGCTGTACAAATAAACTTGCCTTGCCTAAAGAAATTAAACCCTACATCACAACACGCAGAAGCTTTGTTGCTTGTCGATACGCTTCATGACTAATTTCAGCCTGACCTTTTTTATGATTTGCGTTCAATAGTGGAGTCCTCCTTCAACATTGATCTCTTTGGAAGTTGTTAAGACCTCTTTGGTTACGATTCGTATTATTACACTTCCATGCACCTTAAAGTTTTAAAGCTGCTTGGAGATGGTCTTAAAGCTTTTACCTTTAACATGCTTGTCCTCAGACCAAAACCATCTCCTTTGCCTTCAAAAGCAGCGTCTACTTTTGGCCATTCAATGTTCAGTAAATGTATTTTTTTGTTACTTTGGTGAGTTTAAATTTATGCCAGTGGCCTTCATGGGTTTTTTTCTCTTTTAAGAATTGTGTTGTAGCTCTTTGTTTTGGGAGAAATCTCAATTAGGTTCTAGGAGTGGTCGGTTGTGCAAAAATTAATCAGGCACACACTCGCTTTTGCTATAAGATATGAATACATTTATTAGCAAAAAAAGCAAGCATTAACATAGAAGACAACACACAAAACTACCCGTTTGCTAGGATAACGGGCCAAGTCACCCCCCGCAAAGAGCAGTACACGCAAAATTACTCGTTTGCTAGGATAACGGGTCAGGTCATCCCCCGCAAATGGCAGAGTAATTACTCGTTTGCTAGGATAACTCTGTGTCAGGTTACCCCCCGCAAATGACAGAGCAACATACAATCACATAGGGGCTAGGCCTTGATAAACTCTCACCTTAACACAGAGGACTGGGGTAGCCGAATCAGTCCAGGCAGAGGCAGCCATCAGAAACCCCGGCTGGGCGTTGTGCACTTCGACCCACAGCAGACTCTCAAATCCGAACTTCCGGCTATCGCATCTTTTTACCTTTCTCGTGGAAGGGGTTGCCCCTTCAACCCCTGCCTGCCAGTTCTCACGCTAAGGCCTGGCCCACACGCTAAGGCTCGGTTCACACGGGACTGAGCTTCCCGTGTGAACAAGCAGTTACAATAATACTAAACAGCAGGTGCAGACTGTGTTTTGGGAATTCAGGAGATATTCAGGACACAAAACATATTTTTTCTCCCTTCATTCCACCTCTTGGCCTGAAAATGTCCTAATTCAAAAACAAGCATAATACATGAGCAACAAGCATAGCATAATTAATATGAAAAGTTGAATTAAGGGCATTCCAGGACATCAAACATACTCCGTCTCTCACTCTTTGTTACATCCCTGTAAATTTACTGTTTTTGTTTATTTATTATTTGTGAGTATCTGGTACTGGGGTGCAGAGGTTTGGTTGGGAGGGTATTCCCTGTTGGAGGTGGCCACTACTAAGTCACCTGTGAGCTCAGGTCCACTGGTGTGGGAGGAGTTGGAGCTGCTGCAGGTGTGCTGATGAAGAGCGACGCCCACCTCTACCAGAAGCCAACCAGAGGGAACCTCTCCCCCTACAAAGCTGCTGCTGGAGCAGTGCTCGTTGGCAGTCGTCTCACTCAAACCCATGTGTGAAGACGTGCTGTCCATCCTGGAGGTTGTGTGAGCTTTGGGGCCAAATGTTTGGTTTCCCTCAGCCTTTCTGCCCTTAAGTTTGGTTCCTGCTAAATCTTGTTTGTTGAAGCACTTGTGAATGGAAGCAGTAAGAAAAATACTAGATGGCTCCAACGCCTGACTATGTAAAAGCCTAATTTTTTTGGAGGATTGATTTAGAATAGTCAGTTTAGTATAGGTAATTTTGTTGTACTTTTGTTTTTGTTAAAGGTTAGGTTTAGTTAGTGGATTTATTATTTTAAGGTTAGGGTCCAGTTCTTATGCTTGTTTCTTTGGTTTACGTTGGAGTCATTTTCTTTATATAAACTTTAGTTCTTTGGATTTAATTTGTAAACTGCTTCCGATCACTATTGTAAATAATCACGTGCATCATTTTTTTTTTTTCAACCTGAACAAAAGAACCATTGGGTCAAAAATAAAACATATATCTTTACTTGCAAAACATGCCTTTCATTTGCGGATTCTGTGATCCCTAGTAGCAGAGTACGTAATACTCTTCCACTTGTCTGTGAGGTTTACTCACTACTAAAGATGAGGCGGGAAATGGGTTAAATGCTGATGTTAAAAAAGCATTTACGTTGTTGAATTGTGCTAAATAAACTTGCCTTGCCTTCCTTGGCGAGATGTTTCAGCCGTGTTCAGACCCGGGACATGCCTGGTCAGTGACGCCTCGGGATCCTCTCAGACCGGCATAAATAAGGAAGTTACCCAGGAGAGGGAGGTGTACGCCTCTCTGCCTGGACAGCTGCCCTTGACCTTGACCTTGACCTTTTCATTAAACTGCTGCCGGCACTTATGGGAAATATAAGCCTACTGTTCTTCCTCATCTATCTGCTCCAACAAAGCTGCTACACCTGTGGTCTGTGAGAGACCTCGTCCCTGCTATTATATTTCAATATTGCATAAACTATCCAGAGCAAAAGGTCAAAATCCACACAATAGGAGCCCAAGGTTGCAACTGAAAGCCGTCCCCACAAATCTCTTTCACCGTAGACAATTCATCTTATCGTAGGAGGAGAATCACGAGTGACGGTCGGAATATTGACGAGGGATCGGTGGAATCACGGGCAGCAGTGACTCAGCTTTAAAGCTGGGGCTAATGCCTCTTTCAGTGTTATTAATTACATCTGGATAACTGGAAGTGCTATTATAGGATGTAATTAATTAGTTAATATAAGGGTTCATTTATTTTGGAAATGGAAGTTTAAATGAGAGAAAAATATAAGATGAAAGATGTAAAGTACTTTGGGTGTGCAGGTTGAGCAACACATGATTGGTTGTTTTTTTTTCCACCTAAAGGCATTGTAACACTCACACTGGCAATTTCAGACACTCTGGGTAATTAGATCACAGCTCTGTCTCATGAACTTTGTTCCCAGTATAAGAGTTCTGACAAATGTGTTTATTTGATTCTTGCGCTTATTGTTTTAGATTCTTACATTGAGGAGAGGGGGGCATCTACATAATGGATTTTGGAGAAAAATTTCCTTTCAAAAATTAGGGCAAAAGTTATACTTGACTATGATTTTTTTCTTCTTTTTTTTACTGGTTCCTACGGAAGAGTATTAGGGCCAGACAGGAGAACAATAAAAGTAATATTTTAGAGGAGGAAGATTTTTTTTATTATTATTGTGAGGGCCTTACTAATTTGTGTGTGTCTTCACAGCAGTTCCTGTCCTTGTGGCTGAAGAGGGGGCCGTCCAACCTTATTGGCCACACCTGAGGGAGTGGTCTCACCGTTATAAAAGGCCTCAGTTGTCAGCCTGCTCACTCTCTCCCTGATTGAGCAGCTGACAGCCACATGGCCAGTGTTGTTCTTGTCGGCTATTTTTAAATTTTGTTTCAGTCTTAGTCCTGTTTCAATCGCCGTTGTTATTTTTTGTCTTATTTAGTCGAACTCATCCTTTTTTTATTTAGTCACATTTTTGTCGACTAAAAGTCGAGCATTTTAGTCTTTGTCTTAGTCCATGAAACCGTGAATTTATTTGTTTAGTTTTAGTCAACAAAAACTACTTACATTTTAGTTTAGTTTTAGTCTGACAATTTAGTCTAATTTTAGTTTGACAATTATTTTAGACATCAGTAGATCAAATCGAAAAATATTTTCCATCGCATTTTCTCTTATCCTTTTGATAAAAATGGCAATTTTAAGAAATACATCTAGAAAGGGAACATGAATTGACATGAATTTGCACATTAATTTGGATCATATTCAGACACGTTGATGGTTGCATTAAAATAAATTTACATCTGCGATGAAAATAAAATAAAGTGCCTAATGGGCTAGTTCACATTCAACAAAATGGATCTGAGGTCAGTGAAAATAAGAGAAAAACAAGAAAATAAAAACAAACTCCCAATGTATCCCAACATAGTTTATTTGTGACAATATAAAGTGCATATAGCAAACTAGTTCACATCATTTCATATTATACACAGAGCACTATAATTATGCAACTTGCAAAAATGTAACAATCTCAGTCAAATACCGTACGAACTACGGTAACTGCAGCATGTCGGCATAGGTCTGCACTCTACAGACCCCTTTTCCTAACGTGAGTTGGAGCTACTCCACAACACAGACACAGAGCTACAACATGGAGCTTGCCAAGAAAATGTGTGATTTGATTTGTAAATGAAAACCAATTTGCAATTTTGTCCAGAAAGAGGTAAAAGGCAGGATCTATGTTCAATAATACAAGTCAAACATTCAAATGAATTCAAGTCCCTTACTTATTGGAGCCAGAGCTCTACTTCAGAGCTCAACACTTACTCGCAAAAAAGTGCATATCAAACTACTTCACATAGCATATACAGTTAACGGTGAAACAAGGCAGAGTTTGCTAGAACTAAGACAATGGAAAAAAGTGCATTATTTTTTAAACTTGCAAATGAAAACTGAACCAGGGTTGATTTTGAAACACATTTAGTAAAGACCCTTGTATTGCTGGCCTGCTGTCATTTCTGGGTGGTTGATTGGTGGTTGTAGCCACAGGTGGAACTGGAATCTGGGACAGGAGTAAATACAATGTCAGGACAGATGCACACATTGCACAGGATAAAATAGGAAACTATAGGATATAGACTAAGTAAAGCTATTATTATTATTCAATATGGTATCTGTAAAAACAAAATGCCAATGACTGCATTTACATGCACTCAATAACCCTTTTAAAACCCGAATATTAGTAAAAACCCGAATTTTGACTGCATGTAAACGTAGTCAATGTCATTCCAATCCAAAACTATCCTACTTTAAACAGAAATGTAATTGCAGTCTGAATAATTGTTACACTCTGACCCCTTAGCGCAAAAAATGCGCTTTTCATAAGGTAGCTATAAAACATATTATACATTAATATTATATTCTACTTTAATTGAGCTAATTTCTTTTCACCAATATCTGTCCTAAGTATTGATATCAAATATTA
Organism: Cololabis saira; assembly: GCF_033807715.1. Taxonomy (NCBI): domain Eukaryota; kingdom Metazoa; phylum Chordata; class Actinopteri; order Beloniformes; family Belonidae; genus Cololabis; species Cololabis saira. The sequence goes on from NC_084599.1 coordinate 42,848,385, forward strand.
GACCCTCCAGGAATCCGCGATTCCGCGATCGCGGAAATTTCCGCGGATTTCACGGCTGTCCGCGGATTTACAGACCTTCCGTGGATTTCAATGTCTGGTGCAGAAAAATCACTTTTTTTACATGTAATTTTCATCCCGGCCGCTAGATGTCGCACATACGTAGTAACACTAGCCGGATAAGGAAACAAACAGTCACCAGCATCGGTCCTTGGCTTCCACGGAGACATAAAGTAAAGTTTAAACTATTAACTACATACTGTAGTTATGGGGAGACATTACTACATACAGCATAAAGAAAACCTTCAGTTATGGAGCGATTTCTCCGTCCGGTGCCCAGTAAGTCAAATGCCGCGTTCCATTTACCTCGGAAGTCGGAACTGGGAACTGGGAATGGCAGCCATCTTGGAATGGTAACTCGGGGGTGGTGAAGCTTCTCCCACTTTCCCAGTAAGAAATCCCACTTCAAGGGGCGTTCCAGTTGAAAATTCCGACTGGGAACTGGGAAATCCCCACTTCCGAGGACAAATAGTACTGTTCCCTGAACACTGGTTTTCCCAGTGTTCAGGGAACAGTACTATACTGCATTTCACAGACCAAGTGTCAGCATTTTATTTTTATTTTTTTACTGCAAATGGCCTTCTCTTTTCGTTGCAAATAAATATGCCAAAGTGGGACAAAGAAAATGTTGATGTTCATTATTTTATAACCAGTAATAGTATGTTACACACTGTTTTACAGTTTTAGAGTGTTTTGGTAAAAATTTACCTAATTTTTACATTAAAAATATATATTTTTTAATGCCCGCGGAATATTAACTTTCAAGCCGCGGAATCAAGAATTCCTCTCCGCGGAATTTAAACTTTTTCTTTGCAGATTCCTGGAGGGTCTAAAATATTCATGATTTTTTAAAGATTTAACCCTCTAAATGCCAGGTTTTATAAACTTTGGCTGCAGTCGCAGCTGTGTAAACGACTCAACAAAAAGCCGGAGTTTGTTATGATTCTCTCTATGGCTGCACCTTTCATGTGATTCAAAATGCCCCATGTTTGGATTTATTTGTGTTTATGGACCTCTTGTGCAGGTGTGTGTGGTGTGCATTTATACAAAATAATCTTAGAGGGGCTTTGAACTTCTGCACAAAAACCATGTGAATGAATGAAAACAGTGGCACTTGAAAGCCTTTGCTCATAATGTCATAAGGTCACACACACACACACACACACACACACACACACACACACACACACACACACACACACACACACACACACTAACTAGTAGACTACTTTTGGGGAGGTTTTATTGTAGTAAAATTAAGCTGACAGTACATTCAACAACACAACGTTGATTTAATGTTGTAAAAACAACCAGCAACATACTTTATGTTAACTTAGCTGACCTTGATTTCTTTGTGGTAAATGGAGACGTGTCGTTTCAGATTTGTAGTGTTCTTTCCCTTCAACTTATGACCGCACTGCTCCCCGTCCGTTAAAATCAAGCATTCTGTTTTATCTTCGACGTCAATGTATCTAAAATGTTTCCAGACATCTTCCCTTCTCTTTCTCCCGATCCCCGTGCAAAGCATGTTACCGTTTTATTTTATTTAATGAAATGAAATGAAATGTCCGCGTTGAGATCATGCAGCGCTGGCGGTAACTTCAAAAAAAGGGGGTGTGTTTGTTTATGTGTGAGTGTGAGTGCGAGTGTGTGGGGGAAGGGTATGTTCGATATATGCACCCTGACCACAAGGCCAATACAAAGTGATAGACAACTGTGCTCCCGGACAGTCCCGGTGAGCATTTGCGAACGCACAGCGGCGCTCTATGGCAAAAGAGACAGGAGGAAGTGATACGTTCATTATAATTATATATTTCGTATCGTCTTTGTTTGTGAACGAAAATGACCATAGATTTTAGCGGAGTATTTATTTTGTGAACTATATTTTCGTTTCGTTTTTATTAGTCAATAAACTTGCATAATGATTTAGTCCTAGTTATTGTTTATACACGTGTTTTTTTTCTAGTCCGGTCTCGTTTTCGTCCGGGGAAAAATGGGCGTTGACGAACATATTTCGTTTCCGTTTTCGTGAACGAGAACAACACATCATGGCCAACATGGTGAAATTTGGGTTTGCTTTGGTTGTGTTTATTCTGTTTTTCATACATTTACATATACACACACCCACTGCATACACTCACAACATTAAAACATACTTTACTTTCTTATTTTGGAGTATGTTTAGTTAAATAAATCACCTTTTGTACCTTGAATTGTTTGTGGAGACTCTTTTGTTGCAAACTGTGAGCCAGGTTTGTATGCACTTTGAGAAAAAAGTCGAAATGTCGAGATAGATCTTGAAGTACAATTTCGAGAAAAAAGTCTTTTCGTGAATAAAGTTGAAATGTTGGGCCACTCGGTGGCGCAGTGGGTTAAGCAGAGGCTCATATACTGAGGCTACAGTCCTCCTGCAGCGGTCGCAGGTTCAAATCCCGGCCTGCGCATCTTTGCTGCATTTAATCCCCATTCTCTCTCTCTACCCCTTTCCTATATGCAACTTGAATAAAGGGCCACTAGAGCCCAAAAAAATCTTTAAAAAAAAAAACAATAAAGTTGAAATGTTGAGAAAAAAGGTGACATTTTGACTTTATTCTTGAAATTTCGACTTTATTCTTGAAATTGTATTTCAACATTATTCTCAACATTTCGACTTTTTTCTCGACATTTTGACTTTTTTCTCGAAGGAAATGATGGTGTGGCAGGGTGGAGGAGCAGCCACTCAGTTGATTGGGCACAGGTGCGCCCAATCAACCTCTCCACCCTGCCATGCTACATAAGAAGTGGCTGCACAGCAGCAAGAGGTCTGCTTGATTGAATAAAGGAGTTCTTGCACTAAACCCTGTGTCCTCTGTCCTGTCGGTCGGCCCCAGTGGCAACGAGCCTTGCTACAGATGGTTTTTGGTGACTTTGAGCTTTGTTTTCGTGTAAAGAAATGGCCAAAACGCATGAAAACACCACCGTTTTTGCTACGTGGAAACGGGGCCTTAGGCCCGGGAAGTGGGCTGCAGGTAAGTAAATAGCAAACAGAATGAGACAAAATAAAATGAATAAAAAAAAAAGTAATGTTCAGTTAAAGCAGATGTTTCAATGGGGCCGCATGAACCGAGTGTGCACCCTCAGTAAAACCACACTGCTCCAGGTGGCCTTTAACTGTTTGTTGGTTTATTGTCTATAGCCTGATGGCTACAGTGGCCACGTCCAGGGGCCAGAGCCCAAAATTTCACTGGTCAGTACCACTCAAGGTGACAACACTTACTTATAATTTTTGAAAAGATCCATGTCTGTAGATGATATTTTGGTATGATAACCTTCCTGAGTGGCAGCTGTATCATAGTTACCAACCCCATTCAGAAAACTACATTTTAGATGCTGCTGCATCTCCTGGTTTAGACTCATGTACAGGAAATCTGTTAATGTTTCACAATATTGTCTTTAGTATAATTTTAAAGGGGACCTTTTAAGCATTCATTCAAGTTAAGATGTGATACATTTCCTGAATCCTTATGGTCCTGTGAGTATTCCAGTTTTTGTATTTTGTGTCTCTGTTGTTCCTAGATGACACAGGGATAAAAGATAGTATATCATTTAGGGGAAAATTGTGTCAAAATGTGTGTTGTTTATACTTTAAAGAGCTGCAGTGAACTCTATGTTGGTCAGAAAGATTCACATCTTAGCTTGAATGAATCCTTAAAATGATACCAAAGACAATATCAGGGCTTAAAGTTAAAAAGATTCCTTAGCCTGAACTTTTTTCCAGGAGCGAGGGCACATGCGCTCGGCAATTTGGTAAACAACAAAAATGACATCATTTGAATATTGTAGGAGCCTAAATGTAATTTCAGTTAATATTTGGATTATAGTTTAAGTTCATACGTTAATTGGTAATTTATGTTTATTTTGAGAAAAAAGGTTATTTACAATATTTACAGATTTAAATGTTGAATATTTGTGTTTACAATAGGAAAATAATAGTTTGATTTACTGCACTTAATATAACATGTGTGGGGATACGTTAATTAAGGATCTGTGAGGGCGGGGCTACCTGAGGAGGATTCAGTCAGGACAAGCATGGAGTGGAGCCACATCGTTTTTTGACCTCTCACTCTCACTCTCACCCTGTTTAGCTCTCTTTTTTATTTTCCTTGTATTGGATTATTTTTGTACCGTTGCATTTTTTGAAGTAAACACTTGAACTTAATCAAGAGGATTCTATGGAGGTTTTTGTCGTGCAGGACATCAAGAGAAATGAGTACAGAGCGTCAAGCTTAAGGCTTCATGATCAGGAACCTACATTAGTCAAAAAACTTGCTCTTCATGGATTAACGGAACGTGAGAGGGCCTGACTGAAAACAGATGACTGAAGAAGGAAACAATTTGGTGATTTTGGAAAAGGGAAAAAAGAAAAAATGCAACCGGAGCCGCCGGAGCTTTCTCTGCCTGGTAAAGGCTTGTTAATTGACACGTGTCTACGGAGGACAGCGTGCACCGCTGTGTGAGTACTAAGAAAAAGGAAAAGGATTGTTGTTTGGCTGAATAACAAAGTAAACCCCTTCAGTGCTTTTACATTTTTATTGATTAAAAGTGGAAAAATAAGCTTGTCATGGATGAACAAGACAGTGGAAAACGGACGGTAAAAATGACTGAGAAGGCTGTAGAGCAGGGGTATTCAATTAGATTCGGCCGGGGGCCACATCTGCAAAAGGACTGTATGGAGAGGGCCGCACAATTTGAAAATTTAGGGGTTTTCAAAATGTATTTTGCACTCAAAGACGAAGACTTATGTATATATATATATATATAATACATTTGTATTATACATTTGAATATATCTAGTTTACATATGAATTATGTAATAATTGTCTCCAGATTTAGTAATTGTGAATGTTAAATATAATATTCAGATAAAGAAATATTATTTTGAATGCAAGTTCATTTTGAAACCATGCATTGTGCAAACTTAATGAAATTGATATTGACCTACTTTTAATAAAACACGCCATAATGAAAAAGCACCACTTTCCACCAAGATTTCCTTATTTGAATATTATATTAAGCATTGAGCACAAGTATTTCAGTCCATAGTAGCCAGTTTGATGTTATAAATAAGCAACCAAAATATTAACCATAAGCTCCTTTATTAATGACACATCTGTGCATTATATCAGCAAAACAAAACAATCACATGAAATTATAGGAGGCTTAGAAGTTCCATCTGAAATGCAAAGTCCTCACTTATTCAAATGAAAAAAATTCAGGCCAATCCTAGAAGCCTAATGATGTCAACAAGTCCTCTGTACAACGGAGGTTAATAATAATGTGACAAACATTAACACTGTGCAACACTGGCAAAAAATCCGAAGTAAAAAACATCTCCAACAGAGATTAATATGTACAAACACTATGCATCGTTAACCAACTAAAAAAAAAAGGCTACCAAGCATCTTAAACTTAAATGCGATATGCATTCTTTGCACACATTACAAATAAAAATCGCACCTTGTGTGAACGCATTCCTGGCATGGCTGTCTGCCTGTGTCTCAAGGCTGGCAGCGGGCCAACAAAATTATGCGCAGCGCAGCGCAGCGCAGTTGGCACTCTCTCAAAAACAATTTAAATAAAAAGAAAACAGCTCGAGCTCGGAACTGAAGTTATTTTCTTGGAGGATCTCGTCATATCAGACAGTGAACGTTCTCCACCGCATCGGCCCTTCTCTCTTCTCTCTCCCCGATCTCCTGTGCTGTGCGCCCCGTGACCGTCTCATCACCAAGCGGCTTTTCCAAATCCAACTCAGCCTGGATCATTTCTCGTGTCCTCTGCTTTTTCCCCACATCGAAGTAATGATCTGACATGCTGACATGTTTGCTGCGTTTAAAACTGCTCCCCCCTCACTCCAGCTGTTCGCTGTTTGATTGCGTCATCACGCGCCGTTATTAACTGTTCGGTTTTTTTCCCCACTTATTCCACCGAACACCGAAAGTGTTTTTTTGCTATTTTCGGCCGAACATTCGGTGCATAACTATTATTTAAAAAAAAAAAAAAAAAAAAAATTTTTTTTTTTTTTTTTTTTTTTTTCCAACAAACACCCCCTTTTTTGAAATATGACCAGGGGCCACATAAAAGCTCCTGGCGGGCCGCATGTGGCCCGCGGGCCGCCAATTGAATAGCCCTGCTGTAGAGGAACACAAGTCTAGGCAAATCCAGGCACGCCGGGACAAGCTATCCCAGTTAACTAGCTTGATGAAGCAGATTGAGCAGTTAATGGAAGATGATGCAAATGTTGACACTGTAAAAAATAAGCTTTGTGTTGACTTTAGTGGCTTACAGCAATAATTTGTGGACCTCAATTCTGGTCTACAAAAACTAATGGATGAGGAGGAATTTGTGAGATATCTTCTTTTGGAAATGTGAGAAGTGGATGAAGGATGTTGTCGTGTTGGGTTCCTTAAATAATAGTGATGCACCGAAATGAAAATTTGTGGCCGAAACCGAAAATAATAATAAACACTTGGACGAATACCGAACCATACCGAACATGGTTCTTCGCAGTTTTTCATTTATTTTGCCAATTTTTTCACCATTGCATAAATCAAATAAATTTGATTTAGGCATGCTTTTAAAAGAAAAAATCTTTTACAAAATTACAAGGTAGAAAACATTTGTTGAACATAAAAAACTGAACATTTTTTAATTTCCCAGCATTTCTTAAATATTCCAGCAGACATTATACCAGCAAAGAACAATAACTTGACTAACTGACTGAACATTGTAACATAGGCCTTAAAACAATAAAAATGCATTAAAGCGCTCAGGGTTTTTTATCATTTCAAATTATAAATCAAACTTGTAGCTGCAAGCATTTGCAGATGTGCCCCCTCTAGATATTTGAGCAGAACATTCATTGCAAACAGCCATTCTTGTATAATTCTTTGCCACTCTAAAATACTTCCACACTGCTGACATGTTTGCACCACACCACTTCACTCCACGCTCTTCCACGTTTGATTTCCTCATCTAAACCTGTAATAGATTGATTTATGTTGTTTTGGTTCCACCTGCTGGTGAATGTTAGGTAAAATTCTTATGTGGTTAGTTTTTGGTTGGCCAACGATTTATGTGGACGCAACAGTTACGGAGCGGCCAGTCTATTTCCTTATATTACAACGCCGTTATTAATTGTTCCGTTTTTTTCCCACTTATTCCACCGAACACCGAAAGTGTTTTTTTGCCATTTTCGGCCGAACAATTTCGGTTACCGAACAATCGGTGCATCACTATTAAATAACATCAATGGACGACCAGACCGGGTTTTCTGTGGCTTCCTTTTATTCCAGCACACTATGCAGCTATGCCTGATGACTCCAAGCAGCAAGCCATCTTGCCTAAGGATTCACACATCACCAGGCTTGTGCTCAGTCACGTTCATGACACTACAGCTCACGCTGGAAGGAATCACATGTTGGCTCAGCTACGTCAAAGATTCTGGATCCCTGGAGCTAGCGGAGCCATCAGAAGGTTCCTGTCCAAGTGTGTCACCTGTAAAAGACTACATGGAGCTGCTGGCAAGCAACTCATGGCAGATCTACCAGTATGCAGGGTTCTGCCTGACGATCCTCCATTCACAAGAGTTGGTATGGATTATTTTGGCCCGTTCCAAGTGAAAAGAGGAAGAGGCCAAGTGAAGAGATACAGCGTTATTTTCACATGTCTTGCCATACATGCCGCCCATCTAGAGGTTGCATCATCACTCGACACTGATGCATGTCTCAACGCAATCAGAAGATTTCTTGCCAGTCAGCTGGCAGTGACAGTGAGACGGTGACAGTGAGATGAAGAAATCGATCAGGGAATGGAACATCAGCATGATCGAGAAACACTTACAACAGAAAGGTGTTCAGTGGCATTTCAATCCTCCAGCAGGCTCTCAGCACGGAGGAACCTGGGAGCGGCTAATTAGTTCAGTGAGAAAAATCCTGAACATCACAGTGAAGGAGCAACTTTTGAATGAAGAGGGTCTCCACACCTTACTTTGTGAAGCTGAGGCAGTCATAAATAGCAGACCCATCACAAAGGCATCATCAAACCTCAATGATTTAGAGGCCTTAACCCCCAACCACTTGTTGTTACTCAATGTTTGAAATTTTACCCCTCTTTCCCACCGTCCTCCCGTATTAGTATTTTCCAATAATTTACCGTTTTATAATATAATAATTTTTAAAAAGGGTTATTGTGCCTATTGCGCCTCTCGCAAGGTTAGTGGCAACAAAGGGAACAAACTCGGAACAACAAATCAGATGAATGGATGAAACGAGAGAGAAGACATTTCTGCCAAAAAAGCAAAGACTATCTTGTAAATATATCTAAAAATGGGAGCCAGAGACCCACATGAGTGAGAATGACAAATTAAAAGAAAATGTTTTACTTGAAGACAATCCATTTGTATATAAACTGAAAATATTTAAAATAAATAAATGTGCTTTAATTCTCCAGACGGCACATCCTCCTTCATATGGAAGACTATAAGGGCCAGGCAGGAGAAAAATACAAATATTTTAGAGGATGATATTTTTTTAATTATGCGCTTTGAGAAAAAAGTCGAAATGTCGAGGTTAATTTTGAACTACAATTTTAAGAAAAGTTGAAATGTTGAGAAAGAAGTCAAAATGTTGAGAATAATGAATTACAATTTCGAGAGAAAAGTTGAAATGTTGAGAAAAAAGGTGAAATTTTTACTTTATTTACGATATTTCGACTATATTCTTGAAATTGTATTTCAACATTATGCTCGACATTTCAACATTTTTCTCAAAATTGTATTTCATCATTAATCTCGACATTGACTTTTTTCTCGAAGGGCACAATAAAAAAATAAATCTTCCCCTTTCAAATATTTTTTCTCCTGCATGGCCCTAATACTCTTCCGTACCTTCAAGTCAAGCAGAGTCATCAAGGATGTCATACTCGTCCTCATCTATGTCAAATGTTATGTTCATCTGGCTCCTCTGCCTTTTCCGGGTCTCTTCATCCCTCGCCGAGGGTCTTTTCTGGCCACTCCTCTTGGAGGCCTTTGAAAGGTTTGAGGAGCGCTGGGGAGACATCGGTCTTATCCACTGCAGAGAATACTCAAACCACCTGCACACAGCATCACAGACACCTCCACAGTGAGCACTTCTTTGTCCTCTCGCTTGTCTCGCCAGCTTGCAAAAATCTGTAATACATGTTTCCTGAGTTGCCATTACTCACCTTCTGTACTCCATGCTCCCAGACGACTGACGGCATGAATCCCAGTCCGCTGCAGCTTGTCGGCAACCTCCTCGAGAGGAGGGACCTGAAACTATGATGCAAGCAGAGTCATCAAGGATGTCGTACTTGTCCTCATCAATGTCAAATGTTATGTTCATCTGGCTCCTCTGCCTTTTCCGGGTCTCTTCATCCCTTGCCGAGGGTCTTTTCTGGCCACTCCTCTTGGAGGCCTTTGAAAGGTTTGAGGAGCGCTGGGGAGACATCGTTCTTATCCACTGCAGAGAATACTCAAACCACCTGCACACAGCAGCACAGACACCTCCTCAGTGAGCACTTCTTTGTCCTCTCGCTTGTCTCGCCAGCTTGCAAAAATCTGTAATACATGTTTCCTGAGTTGCCATTACTCACCCTCTGTACTCCATGCTCCCAGACGACTGACGGCATGAATCCCAGTCCGCTGCAGCTTGTCGGCAACCTCCTCGAGAGGAGGGACCTGAAACTATGATGCAAGCAGAGTCATCAAGGATGTCGTACTTGTCCTCATCAATGTCAAATGTTATGTTCATCTGGCTCCTCTGCCTTTTCCGGGTCTCTTCATCCCTTGCCGAGGGTCTTTTCTGGCCACTCCTCTTGGAGGCCTTTGAAAGGTTTGAGGAGCGCTGGGGAGACATCGGTCTTATCCACTGCAGAGAATACTCAAAACACCTGCACACAGCAGCACAGACACCTCCTCAGTGAGCACTTCTTTGTCCTCTCGCTTGTCTCGCCAGCTTGCAAAAATCTGTAATACATGTTTCCTGAGTTGCCATTACTCACCTTCTGTACTCCATGCTCCCAGACGACTGACGGCATGAATCCCAGTCCGCTGCAGCTTGTCGGCAACCTCCTCGAGAGGAGGGACCTGAAACTATGATGCAAGCAGAGTCATCAAGGATGTCGTACTTGTCCTCATCAGTGTCAAATGTTATGTTCATCTGGCTCCTCTGCCTTTTCCGGGTCTCTTCATCCCTTGCCGAGGGTCTTTTCTGGCCACTCCTCTTGGAGGCCTTTGAAAGGTTTGAGGAGCGCTGGGGAGACATCGGTCTTATCCACTGCAGAGAATACTCAAACCACCTGCACACAGCAGCACAGACACCTCCACAGTGAGCACTTCTTTGTCCTCTCGGATGTCTCGTTAGCTTGCAAAAATCTATAATACATGTTTCCTGAGTTCCCATTACTCACCTTCTGTATTCAATGCTCACAGACGACTGACAGCATGAATCCCAGTCCGCTGCAGCTTGTCGGCAACCTCCTCGAGAGGAGGGACCTGGTCGTGAGGAGGAGGGACCTGGTCGCGAGGAGGAGGGACCTGGTCGTGGGGAGGAGGGACCTGGTCGTGGGGAGGAGGGACCTGGTCGCGAGGAGGAGGGACCTGGTCGTAAGGAGGAGGGACCTGAAACTATGATGCAAGCAGAGTCATCAAGGATGTCATACTCGTCCTCATCTATGTCAAATGTCTGGCTCCTCTGCCTTTTCCGGGTCTCTTCATTCCTCGCCGAGGGTCTTTTCTGGCCACTCCTCTTGTAGGTCTTTGAAAGGTTTGAGGAGCGCTGGGGAGACATCGGTCTTATCCACTACAGAGAATACTCAAACCACCTGCACACAGCAGCACAGACACCTCCTCAGTGAGCACTTCTTTCTCCTCTCGGATGTCTCGTTAGCTTGCAAAAATCTGTAATACATGTTTCCTGAGTTCCCATTACTCACCTTCTGTATTCAATGCTCACAGACGACTGACAGCATGAATCCCAGTCCGCTGCAGCTTGTCGGCAACCTCCTCGAGAGGAGGGACCTGGTCGTGGGGAGGAGGGACCTGGTTGAGGGGAGGAGGGACCTGAAACTATGATGCAAGCAGAGTCATCAAGGATGTCATACTCGTCCTCATCTATGTCAAATGTCTGGCTCCTCTGCCTTTTCCGGGTCTCTTCATCCCTTGCAGAGGGTCTTTTCTGGCCCCTCCTCTTGGAGGCCTTTGAACGGTTTGAGAAGCGCTGGGGAAACATCGGTCTTATCCACTGCAGAGAATACTCAAACCACCTGCACACAGCAGCACAGACACCTCCTCAGTGAGCACTTCTTTGTCCTCTCGGATGTCTTGCCAGCTTGCAAAAATCTGTAATACATGGTTCCTGAATTCCCATTACTCACCTTCTGTACTCAAAGCTCCCAGACGACTGACGGCATGAATCCCAGTCCGCTGCAGCTTGTCGGCAACCTCCTCGAGAGGAGGGACCTGGTCGTGGGGAGGAGGGACCTGGTTGAGGGGAGGAGGGACCTGAAACTATGATTCAAGCAGAGTCATCCAAGATGTCATACTCGTCCTCATCTATGTCAAATGTCCTGCTCCTCTGCCTTTTCCGGGTCTCTTCATCCCTCGCCGAGGGTCTTTTCTGGCCACTCTTGGAGGCCTTTGAAAGGTTTGAGGAGCGCTGGGGAGACATCGTTCTTATACTCCACTGCAGAGAATATTCAAACCACCTGCACACAGCAGCACAGACACCTCCTCAGTGAGCACTTCTTTGTCCTCGGATGTCTCGCCAGCTTGCAAAAATCTGTAATACATGGTTCCTGAGTTCCCATTACTCACCTTCTGTACTCAATGCTCCTAGACGACTCACAGCATGAATCCCAGTCCGCTGCAGCTTGTCGGCAACCTCCTCGAGAGGAGGGACCTGGTCGTGAAGAGGAGGGACCTGGTCGTGAAGAGGAGGGACCTGGTCGTTGTGAGGAGCGGGGACCTGGTCGTCGACAGGAGGGACCTGGTCGTAGTAGGAGCGACCTGGTTGAGGGGAGGAGGGACCTGAAACTATGATGCAAGCAGAGTCATTAAGGATGTCGTACTCGTCCTCATCTATGTCAAATGTCTGGCTCCTCTGCCTTTTCCGGGTCTCTTCATCCCTCGCCGAAGGTCTTTTCTGGCCACTCCTCTTGGAGGCCTTTGAAAGGTTTGAGGAGCGCTGGGGAGACATCGTTCTTATCCACTGCAGAGAATACTCAAACCACCTGCACACAGCAGCACAGACACCTCCTCAGTGAGCACTTCTTTGTCCTCTCGGATGTCTCGCCAGCTTGCCTACAGCGTAGGGTACGCGGCGACCCGCACCGTACGGCGTACCTTACGGTGTAGGCTCTGCGTCGATTTAACGCGGAACCATAATGTAATTTAGCCTTTAGCGTGATCTCCTTCGTGGCGAGGTACAACTTTTCCTGGCAGACGGTAGCTGTTTAGAGTAGAGCGTGCAAAAGCACCAGGCTCTCTTCTGGCACCAAATACCGAAACATGTGCCGTCTCCGCCCGTTTCTTCCAATGGAAGAGACACTCTTTAAAGCCTCGTGCTTTGGCACGAACAGCTGGCTTTTCTTTTTCCCGCTGTTCGATGGATTCCAGTGTGAGTACTGCATCAATGAATAGGCCATTCTCTGGTTTTCCGAAATGTCCAAAGATTTTTCAGAGTGCATCATGCTTGGCCCACCACCGTGTCTCAACGATTGGACTGAGGCGTTTGTGTCTTGTCTGTTGGGTTTGTTGCTCTCACAGATTGACCCTCTGATACGAGTCCTTATTGAACACAGCTATGTCATTGAGTAGACTGAATAGTGATCCACTTTCAATGACAGGCTGTGTTGTGTTTGCAAGCACAAGATTAAGAACATGTGCATAGCACCACACATGCACATGTGTTGAAGACTGAGATGTCATCAGTGCTGAAAAGCCCTTGTACTGGCCCTGCATGTTTGATGCCCCGTCTGTTGCATTCCCTATGCACATGGCCTTGTCCAGATTTAGAGACTCTAAAACTCCTGAGAGCAAGTCCACAAAGTGCTGCCCTGTGGACACTTCACACCTCACTACGGCAACAACCCTCTCCTGCACAGCCTCAGTAACATACCGGAGGATTACTGAACACTGATCATGACCGGTTATGTCATGAGTTGTGTCCAGCTGAACAGAAAACATTCCAGCTTTCTGAACGTCACTGGCGATGCTCTCTGGAATGAGGTGCCCAAGCGCATCAATCACAGAGTTAACAGTTGTCTTGGAGAGTAGGGTGATGAGAGACCCTCTACCTCTTGATCCACTGGACTGATGCACTTTCCTGCTTTTCTCCACACAGTCATCCAAATGTTCTCTTAGGCATATATCATATTTGCCTAATAACACTATTAGTTCCAGGAAGTGTCCATGATCAATGGTGTTGTCATTCAAAGTGTATGCTGCCTCGTTCTCCATATGCCTATAGCTCAGCCCCCTCTTCCCAAGCACTTTGACAACATCCACTACACGCTCCAAAACTTGGCGTCTCTTTCTCACTTGTTCCCTATGAGCTGACATCCGACTGCCAGCGAACAAGCTGCTGATGTTGCTTTTTGAGCACCTTAAAAAGAAAGCTTCAGCACAGGTCTGGTGTGCAGTGCTCTTTTCATGCTCCTCTGTGCGCAGATGTACATGACGCCAATCATTCATGCCTGTAATAAATGCGCTGGTATCAGTCCTCCTTGAAAATGCCAGACACACAAAGCAGAACAATGAATGGCGTTCTTTGGAATAAGTGAGCCACTTCCTGCTAGTGCCATCTTTACAGGTGAACACCCTCATCACGACTGCATTGCTGGTGTTCTGCTGTGGGTGGTGATCTAAGAATGATTGTAACATGGGGGGCTCAGGGCAGGCAAAGTAATCTATGCCCTGGCTCTCTCTCTCCTGCTCTGACGTCTCCTCTCTCTCCTGTTGTGACGTCTCCTCTCTCTCCTGCTCCGACGTCTCCTCTCTCTCCTCTGACGTCTCCTCTCTCTCTCTCATGCCCTGTTCCACTGAGGACGGCGGATCAACCTGGTGTAACAAAAGGATTAACACAATTTGTTGAGGTTTTGAGGAGTTGCCAGATAATAACCCTCATTCTACCGACAAATTTCGCATACATAGACTACCGACTGGGGTCCGTGTGGACGCCAAGAATAAATACTGTAAGAAACAACCATCAAAGAAAAATGTCAACTTTTTTCTTCTCAGAACATTAATACTGATGTAGTAAATGTCATCTTAATTTCTCCGTGCCTCCTTTACGTTTCTTTCTGTCCATCGTCCCTCTCTATATCATTGATTAAGCCGAGGTCCAAGAGGGAGGGGGGGGGCATCGGCCCTCGGCTATGATTGGTCCAGCCCATAACCATCTAACTCATCATAACCAATCGGCCAGTGCTACCAGTTGTTGTCAGGTAAAAAACAAAATCAAATGGGCCGATGGGCCTGCCCGGGCCAAAAAAAAAAAAATATTATTATTTTATTTTATTTTTTTGGCCCGGCCCAAAATCACCATCGGCCCACCGGGCAAATGCCCGGTATGCCCGATGGCCAGTCCACCCCTGTCTTCCATCCATTCCCAGCACCATTTCATTTTTAGTCTTTTATCGGCCAAATCATCCTCTACAGACTTCCTAATTTTTTTCTCCACCTTGAAGTCGGTGATTCGTATTCCGGCAGGTTGAAACACCGCTCTGCGCCCTGCTGCCGTCAAAGACCCGCCCAGCTCTACTTCTGATTGGCTAGTGTTAGTTTGGTTAAGCGCCGGAGCTGCTTTCCTCTCATTCCATTGGTAGAAGAACTCAGTTGACTCAAACTGACAGCCTATCAACACATCTTTATATGTAAACTGTTAAAGTTATTCATCTTTTCCTTTTTTTCTTTTAATCAGTCAAACTCTGCATGCCGCGAAAAAAAAAACTAAAAAAACTTAGCAGCATCTAAAATGTAATTTTTCTGAACTTCATGAGCTGATAACTATGATAAAGCTGCCACTCAGGAAGGTTATCAGACCAAAATATCATCTACAGACATGGATATTTTCAAAAATGATAATCAAGTTTTGTCACCTTGAGTGGTGCTGATATCTGGTCTGGAACATGGACTACCATGGTCACAGGCGCTTTCATTTTCTAATCATCAATCGTGAGCGTTTTCCTGAAGTGACTGCCAGGTGAAACGATCACAGCGTTGTCGTCAGCGTACAGATCCCATCTGCTTCCATGCAGCATCTGAACCTGCTGTCAGAGTTTGGTGTTAATCCCCCCCCCCGTCCTCTCTGGCGTCTGAAGACCAGTCTACCTGCAGAAGTGAATCCTTGGGGCGTTTTTACTTCCCCGAGGAACATGTGATCTTTGCTTCAGAGAAGAGGAAAGAGCAGGTGTCACATGATATTACCTGGGAAGAGAAGCGGTAATTAATCACCTTGACAGCAGCTAATATGTAAACATGGCTAATTTAGAGCTTCTATTTTTTTTTTTTTTTGCTGTATAAATTCACATGGACACAAAGTGCAGCTCGCTGACAGGTTTGAACTGCCCTTGAGCAGAGGTGGACATTAAACCGGCCACGGCAGCCGTCTGACGTAGATCCAGTCTGACACCCCGACGAAGTGAATATGAACTGAGATCGACTCCAAACGCTTGAGCTAGAAGTCTTTAATCTGAAAAGCATGTATTGATTTAGTTTTACAGACCTGGAATAATTAGGTCCCGAGCACTGACAGTGCGAAGGCCCTATTTTATCTGTAGGAATTTTCCTTCTTCTTTCCTTTTTATTTTTCAGACGAAAAAAGGAGGGCCTTTTTTCCCCCCTAAACGTGCCCCAAAAGTCACCAAATTTTGCAAGCAAGCCAGGCCTGGCGAAAGATTTGATATTTCATGGTTTGCACTAACGGCTCAACAGCGCCCCCTAGAAAACGTGCCTCAAGCCCCACAATATGGTTTGACGTACATGCAGGTAAATCGGTACACACCTGTATCATGTCGCAACTTAAAGAAAAGTCTCTTGGCGCCATGGCCGAAACCGAACAGGAAGTCGGCCATTTTGAACATTTTGAATTAATAATGTAATTTTGGCGCAATTTATGCCATTTCTTCGGCAGCTAATACGGCCCGAACCGTAACGTGCACCCAGGTGTGTTATACATCAAAATGTGCGTCTTGATCATGCGACGACGCGCATTACTTTTATCAGTCAAAAGCGTTACCGTGGCGACGCTACACGCCAAAAAAAGCGCCCCCTTCTAATCTGATTGGTCCATATTTGATTTCCCCAAAAGCCACCAAATTTTGCACGCAAGTCAGGCCTGGCGATAAATTTGATATTTCATGGTTTGCATTAATGGGCGTGGCCTAACGGCTCAACAGCGCCCCCTAGAAAACTTTTCTCTGCCATAACTTTTGAATGGTTTGACATAGGAAGTCGTGGGGGATGTCATTTCTGATATGCTTATGGGGGGCGGTGTTCATGAGTGCGAGGGCTCGTTCATCGCCGCTTGCAGCTTTAATTACTGTTTGTGTCTCTGCCTGTTTCCCTTTTTGTTTGTTGTTTGTTTTACTCTTTTGCAGACTCCAAGGCTTTTGAGCCCGTTGTGCGTTTTCTTGTGTTTTTCTCATTTCAGACTCCCCCCCCCCTATGTATATGTAAAAAGAAAAGCTTCAAACAACGATGAAAAACTGGCTTATAGGCTTCTGGCCTGTTGTTGCCGAGTAATTAAAAGAAAAAAAGAGGAAAGCATGTTTTCTGACTCAGAGGATTTTAGCAGCATTCAGCACGTTTTGCCGACTTTGTGACAGACAGTTTCTGTTCTTACATTTCTTAGTTTAAAATTTTGACATTAAACATTTAATGTTTTGGAACCCCTCTCCTTCCAAAGCTGAAACAAGCAAATAAATAGGTCCATAAAATCTAAAATGTGTAGGTATGTGTATGTATGTGCTTATATATATAGTGTATGGAATTATATTTAGTAATGACATGTGGAATATGCTGTATGTTTGTGTACAGTTATTTTGTTAATACTCGGGCAACTTCTCATATGGATTTATTTATGTATTTTGTTTCATTCTCTAAATTCTAAATGCACTAGTTTATAAAAGCTAACACTTATTTTATTTTTCTTTGTGAAAAGGGTAGGCGTCATAAGCTTAGGCTTCAGTCTAAACCTTCTGGTCTTTAGTTAAAATTGTGTATGTATATATATATATATATATATATATATATATATATATATATATATATATATTATATCTTTTTTGTATTACACTGATGATTTACACTTGTACTTTGGGTTATTTGTGTTGTGGAAATTGAAAGGACCAATAAACTAAACTAAAATGAAAATGGGCAAATTAAAACAGATCTAGGTCTGATTGTGCATTGAACGCCCCCGAATTAAATTTAGTTTGATTCATTTTTTTGATATTTCATTTTATTTGTTATTTACTGTTTAATTGTGTCTTGCTGCTTTTAATGTTGATGTAAAGCACTTTGAATTACCTTGTGTTGAATTGTGCTGTACAGATAAACTTGCCTTGCCTTGAATACAGTATGTATTGTTTTTATTTATATCTAAATGTTAAACGGAATGACTTTATTTTTTCTTTATTTTCTGTTTTTCCTTTCTTTTTTTAATATGCTAACTTCTTAAGTTTTGTTTTTATTTTTTTGTTTAATGTACTGTGTATTATGCGTCGGACCCCAGGAAGAATAGCTGCAGTTTTGCTGTAGCTAATGGGGATCCAGATAAAAACTATAAACGTTTGTGTAAAAACACGTTAATTATTACATCATAAATCCTTTAGTAGGATGTTGGTTACCTTGCGAGTCTGGTTTTCTCCGAACAGTGGACATAATGAGGTTAGTGGGAGGTTTCTGTGTGTAATAATTAGACCTGGATGTGAGGCTGCAGTAACTCACCTGCCCACCTCGTTGTCATGGAGACCGTGTATCTGAGTCTCTGAACAGGTTCTGATGTTGCATCCAGTACTGGAGATGAGGGGGGATGCCATCCCCCCCTGAAATAAAAATGGTCCAAATCACCCCCCCCTGAAATAAAAACGGTCCAAATCATCCCCCCTGTAAAACTGTCATCCCTCCTTTCCATCCCTTATGTCATTTCATCAATGAATGTGGTTTTACTGCTATTTCAACATTTAGAGTCATCACCAGAAAAATAACACCAGAAAAATAACTTATTTGACAATTTTCACCTGTTTCAAGTAAATGTTCACTTGAAATAAGTAGAAAAATCTGCCAGTGGGACAAGATTTATCTTAGATTTTTCTACTTATTTCAAGTGAAAACCTACTTGAAACAGGTGAAAATTGTTGTTTTTTCCAGTGACGAGTCTTGTTTTAAGTGTAATGAGATTTTTTTTACTAAAATGAGACATTTTAACTAGAAATAAGACAAATATTCTTGTTAAGATTTTGAGTTTTTGCAGTGATCCATTTTACTTATCCTGTGAAGGACAGAGTCATATTGATAAGTTCAGAAAAGTGTTTTTTATTGTTGTGTTTTGATGTATTTGATGTAAGCCCAGTGGATATTTAAAGCTTACAGAAGGCTGCATTTAACTGCTGCTATGTCATTCCTGCAGTATTTCTGCAGCTGTTTTGGTCACTGCTATTATTTGTAATATATTATATTATTTGTAATCAGCACAAATTATCTGTCCCCATATGATCAAATCCACCATCCCCCCTGATTTCTTTTTACAACTCCAGTACTGGTTACATCTCACATGCTGGCAGTTTGGCTTTATTCTGCTTCAGTGATTCAGCACACGTCCTTTTGGACATCTGAATTTGATTTGATCCTTAATTATTAATAATTTATTGAGTTTTATACTAGTAAGATAGTATAAAATGTCATGTTAATGAAACAAAGCGCCTGTGTTTAATCCTGAAGAAAAAATAATAATGGTATTGTCACATTTGTCTTGTAATTAGCAGGATACTCATTTAAAGCTTTATTGTCAGGTATGCTAAATGTTCATCATACAGCAGAAATAACAGTCCTATCTGACCCACGGTGCAAAATACAAGTAATAAAATAGAAGAATAATCAATAATAATAAAAAAAAAACAAAAAAAAACAGTACACAATAATTAAAAAGACAAACTAAACTTGAATATTTACAAATCAAATCAAACTTCAAATCAAACTTTATTTCTATTACTATTATCATTTATTCTTTTTTCATTCATTAAAAGAAAAACAAAACAGTTCAATATAATTAAAACAAATCTCTTTCCTTAAATGAAAGGGAACAGAAAGAAGACTAAGCTTATTTTATCCGTCCCTTTTTACTAAGAAATCAATTCCTTAGTAAATTAAGTAAAATAACAATTAATGTAATAATAAAAAAACAAAAACAAATGACAAACTACGCAATAAAAAAAACACTTTCCAATAAACGTAATTAAAAAAAACTACAACAAAGTTATAAAATAACACAAAATATCTGTAATCAAACACAGATAGTCCTATTCTTTTTTGATTCAAAGAAAAAAAATATGACAATGGTGCTAAAAAGAGAGAGAGAAAAAGAAAACCCACCTAACTTAATTATTATGATATTTCTTCATCAAACTGGATTTTATTATTCTTTTAAATGTATTGTTTGATATTTGCATTTATATAGCACTTTTCATTACAGTGTTTACGTGATGAAATAAGATAAGGTAATAAATAGGTTTTAAATAGTATATAAACAGGTGAGGTCGTGCAAAATTCAAATCTTTAACTGATTCTGGAGATTGTTGGACGTATTTATTTTATCCTGCAGAAAGTGCAATCCTTCTTTTCTTTTAGAAAAGTTAACCAGTATGTAGACGAGAGGTTTTTTCAAGGCCAGCTTCCCACCAGCAGCACGATGGTTCAGATTCTGGTGCCAAAGCAAAGTAGTGGTGTGAAGTAAGCGTGGGGGGGGGGTCATCAGCTAAACATCCTGCTAAAACATTTGTCACATATCAGAATATTCCTGCAAAAATGCCACTTTTCACGACAGTTTTAGTGTAAACTCTGCATGTCGCAGATATACACACATGTTAAAAATGTTGCTTTTGTCAGAGACTCAAAGCAGGATTCTGATGCAGATATTAGATAAGAAAAGGCTTTTATCGAATTCACAGGAAACCTCGGACCGAGTGACAAACAAATGGCTAAACAAAACTAGACACTAAACTCTGACTATAGAGAGAGCTATAAACACTAACTAATAAAAGAAACAAATGAACACAAAACGCTCCGTATGGAGGAAAAACCAGCCTATACTAGGGGTGTAACGATACACTAATCTCACGATACGATACACGATATTGAGGTCACGATAACGATACGATAATATAGCAGTATTTTTTAACAACCTTGAATGAGGAACATATGACTGGAAAAAATTGTCTTTTATTTGAAAGACATAAAATACAAAACAATACTGTGCGTTTGCCCTATTGTTACAGTTTGTAATGATTTATAACTGTTTAAGTTTTGAAGAGAAAGCCAGGCCAACCATTTTCGACAAACTGAACTAAAAGTAAATGTCAGGTTTGTTTATCCAACTCACGACCCCAAAAAGGCTTTTTAAAAAATGTTTGACCTTTTTTTTCCTTTTTTTCGTCCTTTTTTTCTCTTTTTTTTCTTTTTTTCTTGTTTTTCCCCTCTTTTTTTCTTCCTTTTTCATTTCCTTTTTAATCTCGACATTTCGACTTTTTCCTCTGCATTTAAACTTTTTTCTCGGAATTTTGACTTTTTTCTCGACATTTCGACTTTTTTCACGAAATTCAGACTATTTCCTCGACATTTCAACTTTTTTCTCAACATTTCTACTTTTTTCTCAACATTTCGACTTTTTTCTTGACCTGTGATACTGTGCGTTTGCACTATTGTTACAGTTTGTAATGCTTTATAAGTGTTTAAGTTTTAAAGAGAAAGCCAGGCCAACAATTTTCCACAAACTGAACTAAAAGTAAATGTCAGGTTTGCATTATGCAGCTTCAGTTTCATACAAGTACAAATATTTTGCCACAAACTGAATAGTTTCTCTCATGTATGATTTGACTTTTTTTCAAATCCAGAAATTTAGAAATGTCGAGAAAAAGTAAAAATGTCGATATTATTGTTGAAGTACAATTTCAACTTTTTTCTCAAAATTTCGCCTTTTTTTTTCAATATTTCAACTTAATTCATGAAATTTAGACTTTTTTCTTGACATTTCAACTTTTTTCACGAAAGTTTGACATTTTTCTCAACATTTCATTAATGTTGAAGTACAATCTTGAGAAAAAAGTCGAAATGTTGAGAAAAAGTTGAAATTTCGAGAAAAAAGTTGAAATGTCGAGAAAAAAGTCGAAACGTCGAGAAAAAATTCAAAATTTTGAGAAAAAAGTCGAAATGTCGAGAAAAAAGTCAAAATTTCGAGAAAAAAGTCGAAATGTTGAGATTAAAAAAGGAAAGGAAAAAGGAAGAAAAAAAGGAAAAAAAGAAGAAAAAATGGGAAAAAAGAAGAAAAAATGAAAAAAGAAGAAAAAGAGAAAAAAAGGAAAAAAAAGAGAAAGAAAGAAAAAAAGGAAAAACAGGTCAAACATTTTTGAAAAAGCTCCAGGAGCCACTAGTTCGGTGTTAAAGAGCCGCATGCAGCTCTAGAGCCGCGGGTTGACGACCCCTGCTCTAAATGATTCCTTGTTTGAGCGTTTGAAAAAGCGCTAAAAAAGCAACCCAAAAGGTCGGTAAATTCACAACATCCGCCATCAGTCTGCCTCGTCAGATAAAAAGAAAATGGCAACATCGTCTGTGCCACTGCGTGACCTTTTCTGAATTCCAACAGGACATTTGTGACTTTTAGTATAAAAAAAACAGCAAACAACACGTTGACTGGGTTTTTCCTGAAATGTGGCGACGGTGTCCACAGAGTATTTGTACAATCTGGTGCAGCTGCGAGGGTCCAGGTCCACACGGCCATTTTCAGGAGAAGAAAAACAAAGCCGATGTGGCAGTTGGAGGAAAGGGACGTTTACCTCACAGATGGCCTTTGTGAGCTCTGCACCGCTGCGGGGGACCGACTCCTGGGCTTCTTCCTCCGGGGGACGGTGGAGGATAAATGAAGACTAATGACTGCGGCTGGCAGAAAGGCAGAGGACAAACACAGATAAAAACAGATTTAACAACGCTGCCAATGTCTTTTTCTCCTCTTAATACAGTCCTTTACATCAGGGGTCTTCAAGTTTCTTTAGCCCCTTGGATGAGAGAAAAACAGAGCAGGGACCCCCGTGTGTCATGATTATTTCTAGGGCCCGAGCACTTACAGTACGAAGGCCCTTTTGTATCTGTAGGAATTTTCCT
Organism: Cololabis saira; assembly: GCF_033807715.1. Classification (NCBI taxonomy): domain Eukaryota; kingdom Metazoa; phylum Chordata; class Actinopteri; order Beloniformes; family Belonidae; genus Cololabis; species Cololabis saira. The sequence continues at coordinate 42,870,871 of NC_084599.1, forward strand.
TTCTTCTTTTTCTTTTTCTTTCTTTCTTTATTTTTCCAACGAAAGGAGGGCATTTTTACCCCCCTAAACGTCCCCCAAAAGTCACCAAATTTTGCACGCAAGCCAGGCCTGGCGAAAGATTTTATATTTTATGTTTTGCATTAATGGTCGTGGCCTAATGGCTCAACAGCGCCCCCTAGAATACTTTGTGCCTCAAGCCCCACAATACGGTTTGACGTACATGCAGGAAAATCAGTACACACCTGTATCATGTCGCAACTTAAAGAAAAGTCTTTTGGCGCCATGGCCGAAACCCAACAGGAAGTCGGCCATTTTGAAATTAATCGTGTAATTTTGACACAATTCATGCCATTTTTTTGGCCGCTTCTTCGCCGAACCGTAACGTGCACCCAGGTGTGTTATACATCAAAATGTGCGTCTCCATCCTGCGACGATGAGCATTACTTTTCTCTTTCAAAAGCGTTACCGTGGCGACGATAGACGCCAAAAAGCGCGCCCACCCTTCATCTGATTGGTCCATATTTGATTGTTCCTACTTTCTGCCATAACTTTTGAATGGTTTGACATAAAGACTCGTGGGTGGTGTCATCGGACTCGGTTTTGAGTCCTTAAACATAATTGGTGCAAATTAGCCCCGCCCCTTCTTCTGATTGGTACATATTTGATAGTTCCTACTTTCTACCATAACTTTTGAATGCTTTGATATAGAGAGTCGCGGGTGGTTTCATCCACTAAATGTCCAGGCCTGAAGAATCTACATCATATACATATCTATATACATATCTACGTCATACAAGCTTCCACTGCAGCCTGGACGTGCACAAGGGTGCAAGGGCCCGTTCATCGCTACTTGCAGTTTTGATTTCCCTTTTTTTTTAATGTGTCAAGTTTTAAGCCTTTTAAGCTTATACTAACTTTTGAATGTGTTTTATTCTGCTTATATCCCCTTATTAGCCAATTCCTGACTGGGTTTTTAGCTACATGTGTTTACGGTTGATGAAACTTTGTCCTCGTCAGACGTGGAAGGAGTAACGTTAGGCCTAGCTGTAACGTTACAATCTCCAGCTTTAGGCTTCGTTATTGTCACTAATTTATCCATCAGGTCAAACTAGCGTTAAATATGAAATAGACAAGTCAATTTCGCCACAAATTTTTCTTTTCTTAAACAGCTAGCTAGCTCGTTTTTCTGCTCTAAAGTTGACATTAGTCACATGACTCACGTCGTGGGAATCATTTATGTAGAGTTGTAGACTAAATAGTTATTGTCAAAAGTAGATACTTATCACATGTTAATGGAGTTTTCTCAATCATATATATATATATATATATATATATATATATATATATATATATATATATATATATATATATAATTTATTTATTTTAACTCTCACAAATTATTTTGGTTAAAATTGCCTTTATTTCTTTTTAGGTTGAAGGACCCCCTGCAGTACCTCTGTGGCCCCCCTAGGGGACGCGGAAGACCCCTGCTTTACATGCATGTAATTTCTCCAGAAGTATCTGATTTTAAAGAGATCCTACTTCAAAGTGCATACAAACTCATTCAGGAGTTCAAGGACGAAATTAAACTATTTTTGAATTTTAATTAAAATGAATTGTGCTACATATTATCATCACATTTAGTTCAAATGAGTCCAAATATGAATTAATTGGGTGAAAATAGTATTGATTTTCAGTTAAAAGACCATCTAATCCTTTTATCCATGTGTTTTTATTTTGAAGTTAGTGTACGACTGTAAGAGCAACTGCAAACCTCCTTAACTCATCCGAGCTGTCAAATCAACCCTTGCTGCTTGAGAAGGTTTCACGATTTGTACAAAAATTGATTTGGACTCAGCTGCCAATCTTTCACCCGACTGTGCTCTCTCTTGCTTATGATTGCAGCGCATCAGCATGGAGCTAAATCAAGCATGTGAAATCAATTTAAAATCACAGTTATGCCATACACTGTGGTTAATACAGTGTAATTTCTGATTTAAGTTGTTATTTTTCTGCAAGAATGAAGTCCCCATGAAGTTGGTTATATTTTACTTGCAGGTAATGTCACCTTTCATAAGATCTTAGCCTTATGAAATAATGGTTTAGTCATTAGTGTCAAATATAAATGTATTTAACTGAGTACTATTAATGTTCATATTTTGACTCCAGCATACCCATGTGACCTTGAACAGGGGGATGAAAATGTATTGATGGATGAATAACAAAAAATCAATATCAATAGCTGTGGAATAATAATAATAATAATGACTTGGATTTATATAGCGCCCTTCTAGGCACCCAGAGCGCTTTACAGAAATCATTATTCATTCATACACATTCTCACCAGTGGTGGTAAACTACATTGTAGCCACAGCTGCCCTGGGGCAGACTGACAGAAGCGTGGCTGCCATATTGCGCCTAACGGCCCCTCCGACCACCACCAACATTCATACACATTCAAACACATTCACACGGGGCAAGGTGGGTAAGGTGTCTTGCCCAAGGACACTACGACAGCAAACTGGGACAGAGCGGGATTCGAACCGCCGACCTTCCGATCATTGGACGACCCGCTCTACCACCTGAGCTACTGCCGCCCCCCGAATAAATGCCTAAAGTAAATAATAGAGTCAGCAGGCAGCGATTGGATTGCCACAACTGGACCAATCCCTATGCCACCACACCCTTGCAATAGAGGGTACACATTGAAGTCACTTCCCCACTGGACCAGCCCCCTTACTGGCACTGAGGGGCAAAACATCAGCAAAAATGGCTGCAACTAGTGGAAAAGATGGGATAACAGCTGATTATCAGCTTAATTTAAAAGGCAGTTGGACTTGACAGTGACCCGTACAGTTACCAAGAACCAGTGGTCCATGGACATTAATATTTGGTACAGTTACCAAGAACCAGTGGTCCATGGACATTAATATTTGGTGCAGTTACCAAGAACCAGTGGTGCATGGACATTAATATTTGGTACAGTTAACAAGAACCAGTGGTCCATGGACATTAATATTTGGTACAGTTAACAAGAACCAGTGGTCCATGGACATTAATATTTGGTACAGTTACCAAGAACCAGTGGTCCATGGACATTAATATTTGGCCACCAATCTAGTTTCCTGATATTTATATGTACTTAATTTCTACGCAGGGGAAATACACGAAGCAAAGCTTGAAGGCTTACAAAAGTCTTGACTCTTGGTCCGACTTCAATGCAGGATTTGTTGTAGAAACTAAAGTGATGAGGACACCGAACTTTATGATTTGACCGTTTAACGTTAGCTACCCAAAACTCCAACATTACCTGATCCAAAATGGGAACCGCAAATCCACGTTTCGGTGCCTGGAATCCAGTTGTTTCTGCAAATCCAGCGATCCATTTGACTCTCTTAAGCTTATTTTTCGGCAGTCTGTTAAACGATAACTCTGATTTCTTGCTAAATCTATGAGTACAGTCATCGCACAACAGCTCTTTCCCATTTTAGATGTTTTCGAGTTGCTCAAACTGAAAGTTTACGCTGACACTCAGTCTTTCTGCCACTCAGTCTTTCTGACACTCAGTCTTTCTGACACTCAGTGGGCGAAACCCGCTGTGAAGTCGCATCTGTGACGTCATGCGCATTCCCTCCAGGTATAAGCAGAGGTGTATAATCCAGGTGCCATAAAGTAAAAATCCAGTCCATGAATGTCCATCCATGAATCTGGATGCAGCAAAGCATCATGGGTCTGAGGAGGAGACAACCTGTCTTTTAGGGTGCTTTCAGACCTGTGGCCCGTTTGTTTTGTTCCGATTCAGGGCTAAATCGATACGGTTGTTTCGTTTTTCGTTTGTGGCGTTTGTGTTCACAAGGCAACTGTCTATAGCGGTTCAAAGCTGTTAACAAATGCCATGAACCAACTGTTCTCTGATTGGTCAGAAATGAACGTGGAAGGAGTTTCCTCTTCCGTACCCCGGGAAAAACAACAATGGTTACAACCCCTTTCACGGAGAGGGCGAAAAGCGCAGAACGCCGCCGGCGATCCCATTCATTTATGTGCTACCGGCGCAAGAGCGGACTGATCTGCCGCCAAGCGCAAGAGGGCGCCTGCCGCGGCGTTTGCGCCGCGCCCGAATTGAAAATTTTTTAATTTCACAGTTTTTTTTTTTTTTTTTACCTTGTCTCCACACATATTAATGATTGATACCGTGACGGTAGAAACCAAAGATATATATATATATATATATATATATATGTGCATTATTACTATATTTAATATATATACATATATATACGCATACATATAGACATACAAACCCAGTGATTTTATTTTTTTTTTGGGGGGGCGGGGGGGGGAGAGACGACATCCACTGCCAATCCAGGAAGCAGGAACACACGGAGACACACGTCAAGCACTGGAAATCTGCAACAAAAAAACCAGAGAACCTAACCCTAACCTCTCCTAGGATCTCGGCTCGCTTGTTTTGTGCCGCATCCGAGCGCGATTGCTGTGTTCAGATATACCAAATGAACCGATCTTCAGGGGGATACGCTCCCTGTTCCGAAACAACTGCTCCAAATCGGACAGGTGTGAAAGAACCCTGAGAGATCTGATCCACTGACCAGCTACGTGGACCAAGTCCTATTAGAGCAAATACCTTGTTGTTGCTTCAAATTTCACGCAAACGCAGAGACGTACGTTTGCAGTGACGTGGTTCCCCTTAGCACCCGAGCTGTGGAAAAACAAACCGGTTCTCAGCTGGTTCCTAGTTGAACAAGTTATGAACCAGAACTGGCTTGCTGAGGCTCTTTCTGGCTTGCTGATTGGGTAACGTACTGCGTCACGCATCGCGTCACTTTCTGGTGTTGCGGTCTGTTTGCAGGCTCTGATTTCTCCCGACTTTTTTGTCTAAAACTTAGATTTTCTGGTAAAATAGCACTATATCTGGTACATTTCTGTCTTTATTTCAACACCCGCTCATTTTCTCTTCCGCAACTTTCACTGTCACCAATCATTGATACATTTTCTGTCCGTTAGCCTCTGTTAGCATCTTAGCATGGCCTCTCCGTCTCCCACCGTTTCACCTCTTTGCTGCTCAGTGTGTGAAATGTTTAGCTATTCCTCTGCCTCCTTTAGTGAAGACGGTAAGTGCTTAAAGTGTAGTTTATTTGCAGGGCTGGAGGCGAGGCTCAGTCAGTTAGAGGTCCGGTTCTGCCAATTTGACCATAGTCCGATAGACTCGTCAGCTAGCCAGGCTAAGCTAGCGGCGGACCGGCCTGTAGCAGAAGCTGCTAGCCGCTTCCCTGCAGCTCCCGAGCAGCCGGCCAGTCAGGGCGGCTGGGTGACGGTTCTGAGGAAGCGTAGTCCTAAAGGGCGCACGGAACACCACCACCCGCTTCATGTGTCTAACCGATTTTCCCCACTCAGCGACACACCCGTTGAGAAGCCGACCCTGGTGATTGGCGACTCCATAGTCAGGCATGTGAGGCCGACTCCAGCGACCATAGTTAGGTGCATCCCGGGGGCCAGAGCGGGCGACATTGAAGCAAATTTGAAGCTGATGGCTTCAAATTTGTAATGAAGTAATCGTAAATTTGGTAAAGTTATCATCAATGTCGGAGCTAATGACTCCCGTCTTCGCCAGTCGGAAGTGACCAAAATTAATATTGTCTCGGTGTGTAACTACGCCAAAAGTATGTCGGACTCCGTAGGTTTCTCTGGTCCCCTCCCCAATCTGACCAGCGATGACGTGTTTAGATGTTTAGCCGCATGCTCCCGCTCCGCCGCTGGTTGTATCGGTGGTGTTCAGAAAACGATCATTCATTTTACAAAAAAGAGCCATAAGAATGATCAGTAGAAAATGATATAGAGATCCAACAAATCCATTATTCCTTCAGTTAAAATTGTTGACATTTCATGAATTAGTAGATTATAGTATTCTGCAAATTGTGTTTAAAGCTCATAAAAAAAACTTTACCAATCAACATTCAGAAAAGATTTGAAAAAAGAGAAAGCAAGTATAACTTAAAAGGAACAAAGATTTTTTTTAAACCAAGATTCAGGACTAAATTGATGGAACGTTGGTGTTTCTGTGAAAGGAATCAGTTTATGGAACAATCTGAATAAAGAAAACAAAGAATCAAAATCAAACATTACATTCAAAAGAACAATTAAAGCTTGTATGTTAAGTAAATGTAATGAAATATGTTAGACATACCCATAGATGGCGGTAATTTTATTTAATTTTAGTTTTTTATTTACTTAGTTGTTGTTTTTTAAATTTTAAATTTATGTTATTTGTGAATTTATTTCTTGGAAAAAGGGGCAGATTAGATAAGATTCTTCTTCTCTCTGCTCCCCTTTCATTCACAATTTATGAACATTTGTGTTTGTATTTGTATTGAATGAAATAAAGAATAAAATGAAAATGAAAAAAAATGAAAGAGAAGTAAATATATGATAGTCATCTATGCTTTCGTTAATTTAGTTCAAAATTCCGTTCATAATCATGTATTTAGTTATATACAGTGTATCAATGTTAAGAAATATGACGAATGGAAGAAATGAAGATGAATAAAAATATGAAGAAATATGCAAATTTAGAGTTTACAACTATAGTTATCGATATTATAAAGATAGATATAAATGTTTTTTTTTGTGGATTGGTTCAATGACCTGATTGTAGGGAGTTACGGTGAGTTATTGTCATATTATTGAAAATGGGCTTAAGGGTAGATTGGCTAATTGTTTTGGCGTAATCGCACCCTGCAGACTTTCGCCTGATTTTTACTTTTAGTAGATAGTTTAATAGTTTACTTTTATGATGATTTTAAAGCCAAAAACAAAGAAAACAAACAAACAAGTGAAAGATGTTTTAGTTGTTATGTGGATTCCTGGAAATGTTTGTGGGCCCAGGAGGAAAATAGCTTTATGGTGTTCTCATTGCATCCTTGATGGAGCCATAATAATAATAATAACTATAATTGCAGCCTGATCAGCTAAATTGTACTTCTGGGATTATTCTATAATTTTGTATTTATTGGTCATTTTGCCTTCATTTGAAGGGAAAACTGAGCACTTTAAAATGACACCTCTGAGATTTCTTGCTAAATGGTTGATGGAAATGACATCCGATGGTGATAATGAGGCTATAGCCGGCAGTCGTTTAGTTTAGTTCAGCATCGAGACGGCGAGTGGAGATGCAAGTCTGCAGTAACAAACACTGTTCTGGATGGAGAACTGTTAACTTAAATGTTTCATGACCTTCTGAAAAGGTCAGCTGTTCCTCCCTGTTTCAAAAGCATCACTTTTAACGTACAAACACAGAAAGAGAAACAAAAATAATGATCCTCTTTTCTATAACGTGTTAAACATTGCAACATTAAAATCCTAATTTATTTTATCTCCTCATTAAGCTTGAATTGCCATAAATTGAAATACAAAAGCTCTTTCTTGTCATACGTATGCTATAAATGCTTAAATTAAAATGGGTGCCCTTAGTGTTATCCCCCTTCTGTTTCAGAAGATGTTCTGTATGTGTTCAGGTATTCATTTATTAGATGGCTTAAACATACAGATGGTCGGAGTTTCATTAGACGCCTCTCACGTGTGAATCACGTCTCCTGGTCGAGGGGGGATAGGGTTAACCCTAACCCTAACCCAACCAGCCCCCGGGTCTCGCACTCAGAAGGCACGCTGATTTTTCCCAGATTTTTTTTGTACTGCAACCAAAAATCCCATGCGGCCCAGAAAGCTTTTTTCCCATTGTCCGCAATAGTAAAAGAGAAGCCTCTAAAACTGTTCACAGGAACCTCCAGCTGTAATCACCGGCAATTACTAATCTTTGTATTCTATATTTTTAAGTCATGGACTTTATATCCGTCAAAAATGTTTTATAACGGCCAGAAAAGTCAAAGAAAAGTTTCTTTCAGGGCGTGACGTCACGGCTGACGTCACAGCCGTGTCCGTGCATTCCACGGATGTATTATATTAATATATATTATATAATTATATTATATTAATACATTAATAATATATGTAAAACTATACATGTAATAATATACATTAATTCATATATTATATTAATACATATTATATTAATATTCGTGTCATTGCCCCAGGGCCTGATGGGAGGCTTATGCGCTAGGTGAGCAATTTACATTGAAATGAACGGCGGCCATTTTCCTGTCTCCTATCCAGTTATTTAATACATCCATGAACCCAACACACAGGACCTGCCAAACTGTGTGACTGCTCCACGGCGGCCATATTGGTAAGGTAAGTGGAAGAAGATGGATGGATTGATGGGAACTGTCTCCAAATGGACAGATTTTTAGTGTTGTCAGATTTTTTTTCTTTTTTACCACTTTTGTTATAAAAACACAACTGGCTAGTATATTTGATCCACTGTCCCATATGTCCAACATTGAAAGGTTGCCTGCACGATCAACAGTAAATTAAATCCAGCCTTTCTATCCCTTAGACTCACTGATTTCATCACTGTGCCATTGTCAGATTATCAATCATCAAATGTGGGTTATTTGTTCACTTTTATTTATTTTTCCAGGTGAAACCTCTACAAATGCCTCAGAATTCGAAAGGTTTACTCATATTGATGTTTGCCCCAGCTCCTATGGGTGACTGGAAGCTTTAAATAAATGAAATAGTTGAGTTATTGGCTCCTGAGGCGACTCGTGCGATTGAACAGCAGTTCTGCTGGACCAGGGGGCTGCAGCCGGCGTTCTCCTCCCTGACATTTTAAACAGTTTGGATTATGACCCTCAAGGGCGACGCTGATACTGTAGCAGCTCTTCTTTAAAAATCAAATCAACAGCTTCCTGCAGTGACAGTATTGTTAGAGCTATTGTACAGTAATTGTGAAGCTTATGAAACTCATAAATTGACATTTAGCCTATCCTTGTCAAAATCTGGATGATAAACTGCAAGAATTAGTAGTTTTTTCCCAATGGAATTGTACGATTGGGCGATACACCATCACGCCACTATTGGTGCCATAAGGCACTTAAAGTCCTTCATTTTAAAAAAAAATCAGTGTTTTGGTTAAGTAATGTTAAAGTTGTTTGGTCAAGTCTGTTTTTTCGTTGTGGTCGCTTTAAGAAACTCAGGGACTAATTACAGGGAGTGTCATGTGACTAGAAGCCCGGATACCCGGTAAAAAGCAAGAGAGCTGAAGAAAACCGGTCGCCTTTTGTTTAATCCAGCAACATCTGCTTACGTTTTATGCCTTTGATAGCATCGTGGGTATGTATCGATTTGTTTTGTTATAATTTACAATTGTAGAGAATTATTTTTGACATTTTTGAAGTTTAATGTTAAAATTTGATAAATAATTACGGCTCTGATACTGGCCATGTGGGCGTAGTAGGAAATCTGCAGAAAATGTATGACATGTAAGGATATTATTTAATATACGACATTTGAAGTCAAGAAAAAGATAATAAATACATACATCCTGTCACAGTTAAAAAAAAGGGTAAAAGAAAACATGTGGATTAATTCATGTAGAAGTTTAAGCTGGTACATGTTGTGGTTATTTTGTATGTTAAAATCAACTCCCTTATTGATTTATATTTTTTGCATTTCTGTTCTAGTTTTACCTTTCCTCGCCACATCAATAAACCTGTGGATAAAGAGTCAAATGTCTTCAGAGTCGTGATGTCAGGAAGGAGTTTATCTGGCTGTCTAATTATGCGCAGCAAGTGTAATAGAGGCAGCACAATCAGCAATGCGCCCTATAAACCGGGGCGCCTTATGTATGAATTTTGTTGAGCTTATTGACCTCGAACCAGTTTGATGTGGTACACTGCACTTATAAATAGTGAAGTTTTAGTGACTTTGGTAGCGACGAAGCCGCTCCGCTTGATTGATGGTCGGACCGTTCAGACACATTAAAGTCAGTCCTTGGTTGGATACGGGTGGCAATTATGTCGTGCTGGCAAGGAACCATCATCCAACATCTAGTACATGTTACCTTACAAATCTGTATCATCATCAATTATAATCAAATGTTGGAATACAACGTTCCAACCTCACACTAACTTCAGGTGAACCAATCAGAGAACAGGACACTTACCCCCTCCTCTTTTTATTTGTGGATTCATGGAAGACCTGTGACTACGTTTACATGCAGTCAAAATTGGGGTTATTGCTAATATTCCGGTTACTGAGACATTGGGAATATTCCGTTTACATGGTAATTAATCATTGGGGATATCTGGATCAAACCAGCGACGCACGGAGAACGTCATGACGCCATTCCCGTCATTTCCGCTTTTTCCGATTTTCGCACAACTTTTCCCTCACCTTCTTGTAAATCTTCTATCCCGGTACTTTCTACCGTCTACAAATGCAGAAATGTTCATATCCTTCATTACATTTATGAAGTGATTAGTCTCCTCCTGGTCTTGGTTTCTCCGTGTTTATAAGAACTTCCTGGACTCAAAAGACCAGGATTCTTTGTGAACAGAACATGAGCAGAAAACAAATTCATGTTCCGTTTGATGGGGATATTCCGTTTGGAGCTTCCATGATCAGATATTCAGGTTTTAAAAGGAGTAACCCAGGGGTCATATTCTGGTTTTTAAAAACCGGAATATGAGCAAATTCTGGTTATTCAAAGGGGTTATTGGTGTTTACATGGCCGTGCAAAACCGGGTTATTGCTAATATTCGGGTTTTAAAAAGGGTTTTTGATGCATGGAAACGCAGTCAATGATTTAAAATGTGAAAGTATTTTTCTGTTTCAGTTACAACTGAACGATATTCTGATTTACTGTGAATTAATTGAAGACGGTACAGCTTACCTGACTGTTTTGTTCTGCTTTATATATGTTTTATCATGTGCCTTATAACTGCGTCTTATTTATATGGTCCACAAAATACGGTACTTTTTTTTTTTTGTCAACTGATTCCCACGGTATCACATGGACTAACAGCAGGATGTGACGGATGCTGATCCCCCGGTGAAACAGTCCCTGATAAGAGCCTGCTCCCACTTTGGTGCACAAAATGTGTAAAATACTGTCTGGCAAATAAGCAGAAGCAGTTTAAAGAATGACACTGAGGGTAGCCAGCAGGAATCTGTTCTATTTCAATTATTTTCTAATATTTCTCTCATGCAAGTCTAGAGCTATTGTTGTTATTTTACAAAAAAATGACAAATCCAACGCCGCAGATACATTTTGTCTCTACACCCTGGAGGTGTATTTATAGGCATGAGGAGCTCAGAATTGAAAAGCTTAGATGTCTGCGTATATGAAATAGGAAAACTAACATCAGATGCCTGGACCGAGATGGGCTAGAAGTCACTGTTTACAGCACAATTTTGGCAAGCTTTCCTTTTCCCCTGCAGGTCAAGACCCTGCGATAATGAGATGTGGATTGCAAAGTTCTGCTACAAGTCTGCCGCATATATTGCCAATGTTCCCTGGGGATTATAGCTGATTACACAGATTTACACCCAGTGAATATATAAAAACAGGCCATTGGAAGTGCCTCACAGCTAAATAGGTATTTATTGCAAATTAGCTCTGGCTAGTTAAATCTATTACAAAGTGTCAACACTATTTGAGTTTAGAAGTGCGGTATCGCTCTTATCAACTTGTGCAGGCGATGTGCAAATAAGGCCCGGCTCTATGACATTTTATTTCCTGCTCCCATTCATGTGGAATAATAAGAGATTTCTTCCACTAAATTGCATGTTTACTGTATGTGTCTGTGTCTCTGCTACTGACGGGTTCTGGCCAATAAAGCTGCAGACGAGAACATCTCTGCTGGCTGTATCAATATAATCAGTACTCGAGTTGTAAAAAAAAATCAGGGGGGATGGTGGATTTGATCATATGTGGACAGATAATTTGTGCTGATTACAAATAATATAATATATTACAAATAATAGCAGTGACCAAAACACCTGCAGAAATACTGCAGGAATGACATAGCAGCAGTTAAATGCAGCCTTCTGTAAGCTTTAAATATCCACTGGACTTACATCAAATACATCAAAACACAACAATAAAAAACACTTTTCTGAACTTATCAATATGACTCTGTCCTTCACAGGATAAGTAACATGGATCACTGCAAAAACTCTAAATTTTAACAAGAATATTTGTCTTATTTCTAGTTAAAATGCCTCATTTTAGTAAAAAAAATCTCATTACACTTAAAACAAGACTCATCACTGGAAAAAACAACAATTTTCACCTGTTTCAAGTAGATTTTCACTTGAAATAAGTAGAAAAATCTGCCTACGGAGCCCCTCTGGTGACATTTGAAAAAAATAAAATAATGCGTGGCCACGCATTAATAACATGTGGCCACGAGATAATCAATGCGTGGCCACGAGATAATCAATGCATGGCCACGAGTTATTAATACGTGGCCACACATTATTTTATTTTTTTCAAATGTCACATGTTATTACTACACTTGCCATGACAATACTCTTGCTCTTTAATATAAATAGACTATAATTACCGTTATGAATAACCATCCCACCAAGGAAGTTGCATCCACGAAGTCCAGACAGTAGGTTATAATGCCATGCACGAGTAAAATAATGCGTGGGCACGAGATACATAACTCGTGGCCACGCATTGATTATCTTGTGGCCACGAGATAATCAATGCATGGCCACGCATTAATTTATTTTTTTCAAATGTCACCAGAGGGGCTCCGTAGATTTTCACTTGAAATAAGTAGAAAAATCTGCCAGTGGAACAAGATTTTTTAGCTTGTAATGAGAAGATAAATCTTGTCCCACTGGCAGATTTTTCTACTTATTCCAAGTGAAAATGTACTTGAAACAGGTGAAAATTGTCAAATAAGTTATTTTTCTGGTGTTATTTTTCTGGTGATGACTCTAAATGTTGAAATAGCAGTAAAACCACATTCATTGATGAAATGACATAAGGGATGGAAAGGAGGGATGGCAGTTTTACAGGGGGGATGATTTGGACCATTTTTATTTCGGGGGGGGTGCCATCCCCCTCATCCCCCCTCAACTCCAGTACTGAATATAATGAAGATAACGTAAATGAAACCAACAAAAACAATGAAATCTTCTAAACCCGGGTTCTCTCACGTGTTGTGTGGGTTTTTCTCCGGTTTCCTCCAACATCCCAAAACTAACTATTTAGGTTAATTGGAAAATCTAAATACACTCCAGTAAGTTATAAATGAATCAGAAGCCTGAAAGATGGCCATAATGCTCACCCAATTAGGTTATTGATACTACAGTGATAGTGACCTGTCCAATAAACAGAAAATTGCATTCCTTGGGGTTGAAAATATGGGTCTAGATCCCTCTATAATCTTTCTATGAGACTTAATTCTAGAGATATTGAGTTTTTTGTGCAAAAAATTACCTTGAAAATCAAATTTGACCTTCAACATGACCTTGAAATAGGAAGTGTATCTCAGAATTGAATTCCTAGCACTAAAAAGTAGAGAAAGTGACAATATACAACAATCTAGGACTAAGAGAAACTGAGAAATGACCTTTGGTCTTTTCGGTGGGAGCCATTTTGAATTTTCTGCAAACCGGCCACTAGGGGTGCCGTCCCAATTTATTTGCGGTGGTTTTTGAAAACCTTATGTCCATAACTAACACCATGCCAAATATCAAAAACTTGTCACCAAGTGCACAATCTTTATGATTTCTCACATATTCCCTCCCAGCTATATTCTCTGCCATAACTTTTGAATGGTTTGACATACAGAGTCGTGGGTGGTGTCATCGGACCTAGTTTTGAGTCCTTGAACATAATTGGTGCAAATTTACCCTGCCCCTTTTTCTGATTGGTCAATATTTGATAGTCCCTATTCTCTGCCATAACTTTTGAACGGGTTGTGATAAAGTGGTGTCATCCAGTGCTTAATTTGTCAATGAAGAGGTCCCGGAACATCGAGGGGGTACCCCCCGGTACCCCCTCGATGTTCCGGGAACCCCCCCCCCCCCGGGAAATTTTTTGAGCATAATGCATTTAAATGCATCAATCTGGTGCATTTTGGAAAGCTAGAATAACAATAATAGGGTGTCTGCTGCCTTAACTTACCTTGGAAACATATCCTCTCCGGAGCTTCTCTACCCGGTTAAACTTATTCTTCCCTCTGTTTGTGTGAGAACAGAGCATGCACAGCCTTCACCGCTGATTGGCTGTTTCCCGTGCCTGTCTCTGTGTGTAACCAATCAGATGGTGCTGTGGGCGGGACCTTGCTGCAGTGCAGTGACTGCAGGCAGAGAGATGCGGCTGCATCAATCCCAAAATAACGCCGTTTTAAATTGTACAAACACAATATTGGTATCGTTGGAAAGGGAAAAATGTCCTCTTAATTTTGGGGGGGCTGAGATCAAATTTGGGGGAGCTTCAGCCCGTTTTTTTATTTGTAGTGAGAACATAATCCACAGCAACCGACACAAATCCATTCATGTGTATGTGTCCGCGGCGCAAGGACCACATTGATTGTGCTGCAGCTGCCCTCATCGCCGCTTGTTGCTTTTCTGATTCGTTTTGAAGAATCATGCAACTCTTCCTTCTTTTTGAAAAAAGACAGTAAATTCAGCTGTCTTTTGACATGTTTGCGACGTTGCTCGCTGCTTGCTCCCCAGATCCAGCAAATTTCCAAAGTTTTTTTGGTCGGGGGCGTGGTTTGCTGGCCCATCTTTTCATTGCATCAACAAATCTCCGACTCTTTCAAATGACGTTAAATCTTTATAAACAACATGAAATGCTTGGGATTTGTTCTGTAAATGAATTTATGCATATTATTATTTTTTATACATTAAAAAAAAACTTTTTTATATTATTATTGTTTTATATATATACGAGAGGTGCCGGATCTGCCCAAATAAGTCCCGGAACGCAGGGAGGCCAAAATCGAGAGGTGCCGGATCTTGTTCCGGCAGGATCCGGCACAAATTAACCCCTGGTGTCATCTGACTCGGTATTGAGTACTTGACCTTCATTGGCATGAATTAGCCCCGCCCCTTCTTCTGATTGGTCGATATTTGATAGTTCCTACTTTCTGCCATAACTTTTGAATGGTATGACATACAGAGTCGTGGGTGGTTTCTTCCACTAAATGTCCAGACCTGAAGAATCTACATGAAGTCATACAAGCTTCCACTGCAGCCTGAACGTGCACAAGGGTGGAGGGTCGTTCATCACTGCTTGCAGCTTTAATTTTATTTGTTATGTACTGTTTAATTGTGTCCTGCTGCTTTTAATGCTGATGTAAAGCACTTTGAATTACCTTGTGTTGAATTGTGCTGTACAAATAAACTTGCCTTGCCAAAGAGCGCGAGGGAGGGACTGCTATAACTCAGTAAATGATTTTAAGGTACACTGACTTTTTTCCGCCTTTGCAAGAGCACTCACTGTCCAAATATAATTTAGAAAAAGAAGTAAAATCCAAGAGCACTGCCCGTCTGGGTTTGCCTGGACTGTGGCGGCCGCTGCGGTTGCAGGAAGCTCTTTAACAGCCCGCTATCATCCATCTGGGCCTGCGGTGGCAGCCGCGGCTGCAGAACCTGATTCATCACCTCCGACAGCTCAGATCTGCTGATTCGCAGGGCAGTGGGAAGGGAGTGGGGGGTGGAGACGGGGAGACGGGGCCTCTGATGGAGCAGACCATGCAGTGGGGGGGGGACCAGAGCTGTTTACCACCAGAGCTGTTTACCACAGAGCTGTTTACCACAGAGCTGTTTACCACCACAGCAGCCTCTTTAGCCTCTTGCTGTTGATTTAGGCCATGTTTCCACATAGGCGGGTATTTACAAAAACGGATATTTCCCCCTATACGTTTTGAAAAATACCATCATTTACACCAGGGGTCGGCAACCCGCGGCTCTAGCGCTGCCCTAGTGGCTCCTGGAGCTTTATCAAAAATGTTTGACCTTTTTTTTCCTTTTTTTTCTTATTTTTCTTTTTTTCCTTTTTTTTCCTCTTTTTTCTCTTTTCTTTTTTTTTCTTTTTTTTCCTTTTTTTCTTTTTTTCTTCCTTTTTCCTTTACTTTTTAATCTCGACATTTCAACTTTTTTCTCGATATTTCAACTTTTTTTTCGACATTTCACCTTTTCTCTCAAGATTGTACTTCAACATTAATCTTGACATTTTGACTTTTTTCTTGAAATTTCAACTTTTTTCTCGACATTTCGACTTTTTTCTCGAAGTGCATAATAAAAAATAAAAATCTTCCCCCAGTTCTAACTAATATAGAAACATGCAGCATGTGTTGTCTTCATTCTAAGGCTGATACAAGACTTTTAATTTTTTGCGGCTCCAGACATATTTGTTTTTTGTGTTTTTGGTCCAATATGGCTCTAAAACATTTTGGGTTGCTGACCCCTGATTTCCAGGAACCTGCATAAATATCTGTTAAGGTGCTATGAGCAGCCAAACCTACAGGGGGCAGTGTAACGAGAAGATAAAGTCATGCTGGCCAATCAGAATCCTGGAAAAAAACATCAACAAATGACACGAGTAACTTCCAGTTACTTCTAAGATGAACCAGAGTCTTTCGTTTGGAGATACAATACAATAAAATATTGACGGTGGCCAAACAAATTGTAAACACAGGTCGCACTCATGACGCCGGTGACGTTTCTGTCTCATAATGTGACGTTCTGAAGCCTAAATGTCCGTTTCTCTCTGTTTACAAGCAAACGTGAAGACGGAGGTTTTGCAAATCTCCACTTTGGCCGGAGTTTTCAGAAATGATGGTTTTTGGTGACTTTGAGCTTCGTTTTCGTGTAAAGGAACGGCCAAAACGCATGAAAACACCACAGTTTTTTTGTTAATCGGGGCCTAAGCCGGAGCATCCGGGGGGGAATCCGGGGGCGGGGAACCCACGCCAACTCGGGGAGGACATGCACTTCCTGGAACCATACATTGATTTTCATTGCAGATTTATACCGGCTTTAATGGACCGTTGTCCGAGCGCCAGGAGATCCGAGACGTCCAGTACTGATTTTCAGTCTTGTCCCATGCACACAGGCATTCCTCAAGAGCCTCATAAACTCTGACGCTATTACTGCCGTAGCTGATAAGATAAAGATATACTTTATTGATCCCCCAGGGGGGAAGGCCAGTGTCACAGCAGCGTACAGCAGAATAGAAATACCATATTCAAAGCATTCAGTGTCTTCATTTTCAACCATGCCTTACGTGTATAGTCGCATTTAGTCTTTACATTTTTGAGTATTTTTATTTCAGTAACTTGATCTTCTATAACACTGATTAACATCATTCTTCACTTTGGTCAGTGGATATTGACAAGCCTCTGGCCGTCTTCAATTTCAATTTCACCTCTCTAAGAGGCTCTTTTTACTCCCGGTCATGTCACATGCCTGTTGGCGAAGAACTTGATTTTGTTGTCGTTTTTCAAATGAACTCTATTGTGAATAAAATACAGGTTTATGCGACCACCGTAAATGATCATCTAATTATCTTAATATCTTCTATCTTTAAAAAAAAAGTACAGTATTTGTATGAAGTGGTTAAACCAGCATGTGATGTCAAATCATAAGGGGGACCAATGGATTTCACCAGAACAGCAGGTGAAACGGTGTCGACTAGTGTAGTCCCGATCGATCGGCCAAAGATCGGGCCCGATTACGTCAATATTTCATTTTCAATACGACAAACCTTATTCACACCTGAAGACAGAGCATGAAAAGACATATGTTGCGTCCGAAATGCCATACTAAACAGTGCATACTCAAAAAGTATAGTGTGTAAGTTTGGCACACTTTTGAGTAAATATCAGTAGTATGCATTAATTCGGACGTACTACTCAGAGCTACACGGCACTTCCTGCATTGCATTGTGGGAAGTTTCTGCTTAGCTAGTGTCCATCAATCCATACTAATACATTTCTCCAGAATGAGTATGGATAGTACATACTATTGAGTACGTACTAATGTTTCGGACGCACTAAAAAACCTCACATACTGTTTTTGCTACTCATTAGGGTGGAAGGATGGAATTTCGGACGCAGCCATACAGTGAGTACGTCGCCGCAACCAAGGCTGCTGCACTGAGACAGCCGACAATAAAAGAATGTTTTAAAAAGAAAGAAAAGCTGTGGGAGAAAAGTGACTGTAGTGGTATGTAAATGATTATCCGTCACTTGTTAATCATCTTTTGGTCCACTTTATTGACTCAGTGACAACACAACACAGGGATGACGGACTGCTATTTTGCGGGCTGGTGTTACGGTCTAAAGGGTCCGTCTCTGAACAACCACACTTGGTTCCTACGCTCTGCGTGACATCATTACAACACTGTAACAGAAAACTATAACAGCCGTGATGAAAAGCTGCTCCTATTCATTTAATGCTGTTGAGAATTCTGCACTAAGGTTAAGCCAAAGTGTATTTTAATTTTCTTATTGATTGTGAGTTTGACTGGAAGTCATTCAACTTTTGAACCTAGTAGGTAAACTACCTCTTTTGAAGTTAAATTTATTAGGGCCCGAGCACTGACAGTGCGAAAGCCCTATTGTATCTGTAGGAATTGTTATTTTCCTTCTGACGAAATGAGGGCCTTTTTGCCCGCCTAAACGTGCCCCAAAAGTCACCAAATTTTGCACGCAAGCCAGGCCTGGCGAAAAAAATCTGGCTCAACAGCGCCCCCAAGAAAACTTTGTGCCTCAAGCCCCACAATACGGTTTGACGTACATGCACGAAAATCAGTACACACCTGTATCATGGTGCAACTTAAAGAAAAGTCTCTTGGCACCATGGCCGAAACCCAACAAGAAGTCGGCCATTTTGAATTAATCATGTAATTTTGGCGCAATTTATGGCACTTCTTCGGCCGTTAATGCGGCCCGAACCATAACGTGCACCCAGGTGTGTTATACATCAAAATGTGCGTCTCCATCCTGCGACAACGTGAATTACTTTTCTCTTTCAAAAGCGTTACCGTGGCGATGCTAGACGCCAGAAAGGGCGCCCCCCCTTTATCTGATTGGTCCAAATTTGATAGTTCCTACTTTCTGCCATAA
The DNA here is from genome assembly GCF_033807715.1 of Cololabis saira. Taxonomy (NCBI): domain Eukaryota; kingdom Metazoa; phylum Chordata; class Actinopteri; order Beloniformes; family Belonidae; genus Cololabis; species Cololabis saira. The sequence continues at coordinate 42,889,887 of NC_084599.1, forward strand.
CTTTTGAATGGTTTAATATAGAGAGTCGTGGGTGGTGTCACCGGACTCGGTTTTGACTCCTTCACCTTAATTGGTGAAAATTAACCCCGCACACACTCATCAACTTGTTTCTGGTGTTTGGAGACTGTACCGGTGTTATTGGAGACTCTGACTTCTGTTGCTCTACAGTTATTGTCCCAAACGAGCCGCTCCACCGTTGCAAAGCATTCACAGCCGGAACGGAGGGTAGAATTCACATACAAATAAACGGACACAGTTTATGATGTAAGGCGAAAATGAGCTTCCCCTCCTTAAAAGACCAGCAGCCGCCACTGAACTCAAGTGATCGGGATCGGATCGGAGCTAAAAAATCCTGATCGGGGCAACCCTAGTGTCGACCCACAAGTCCAGTTACACACAGCTCTTTAAAAAAAAAGACTTGTCGATGATAAGGAGCTTGGCTTGTCATTTACAGGTGACACAGGTACGTCTTGTTTCTTGTTCAGGGTGCTTGCGCAAGTCTTGAAAGTCTTAATAAGTATGGAATTTTGAAACACTGTTTTCCAGACCTTGAAAAGTCTTGAATTTTGTGTGAAAGTCTTAATAAAGTATGGGGAAAAAATGTATGGTAGAATTTTACAGTATGCTCAAAGGCATTGTGAAAATGTGAAATTCATGTACTTGTGATTTTCATGTTTTGAAACGTTTTCATCAGTAAAAACATAATTTACTGTGAATAATGCATTCGTTGAATACTAGGCTATAGAAAATTCTAACAAACATTTCTAATAAACACAATTGGTACAATCTTAACCAATGAAGTAGGCAGTAGGCACACAAGTATACAAGTATGTAAAGTTAAGGTCTTGGGAAAAAAAATATCAGTTTTAAAAAGGTCTGGGAAAAGTCTGGAATTTTAATTTGGAAAAAGAGCAAGCACCCTGTTGTTGCAAACAGTGTTTCGCAATAATCTCCATTACATTTGCCGTTTTTGGAACTCGTGGCTCAACCCTCGGTAGATTATTGGTTGTAGACGAGGTTTAAACTGCACATTGATGAGTTTTGTGTCTGAGTCTTGAAGCCACATAGGAACGGACAGCTGATCCCCAAGGTTTCCTGCCCCCCCGACTTAGAGCAGTTACATCTCTGGGAGAGGGATGTACCGTGAAACCCCCGGCTAGTGGGGAGAGAGAAATCGAACAGATTACATGACAGCCTGTAACACACTGCTGCCTTCAATTCCCAGACATGCTGGGTGTCTATTTTTAGTCCTCTGGTCAGTCCCCTCTCAGCGGTGGGTTGGGCCGTTGATGGTGCATGCATGCTCCCTCCGAGCTCATTATCTTCTTAAAAAATTAATTTCTTCTGGAAGGTTTTTGCTTTCTTTTCTTTTGCTTTCGCTGATTGCATCACAGAAACAGCTTGATTCGTGTCACACTAGGTGGTTTAAGTGCTTCAGACTGCAATCTCCAAGAGTTTCACCTTCAATTAGAATACATAAGGAGGGGAAATTAATTATTCACAGTGGGAGACGCGGAGAAGGGCATGTGTACGCGGTTAGTGGGCCGTCACGTCGTTGGAAATTCCTGCCTTTTTGCAGCTCGCCGAGCCACGCTGACAGCCGGCCGCGTCGAGGGAGACGGCCGAGACGCCGACGAGCCTCTGCGGCGGATCAAAGAGCCGCTTACACATGTCTTCACGCCCCTCGGTCACTTTGTTACCAGGCCAATTAAATCACAGCTAAATGTTTTGTCAGTGGGAGGGGTGGGAGACGCTGCCCCCGACCTGTAAAGACGCCCGGCTCCACCTCGCTCCACATCAACTATTATATTAGCACATTTCCTGTGGAGGAGCAGCACGGCTGATAATAATTCCTCCCTAACTGGAAACACTTTAACTATTAACATAAAATAATTCAAATTACACAAGTAAAGAAACATCTCTTGAATAGATACATGTAAAACTTATTTAATTATTATTAAATAAATAATGTAGATACTATATGGGTATGTGTGTGTGTATATATATATATATATATATATATATATATATATATATATATTGATACATTTTATAACATCAACCAATTCAAACAATGTATAGTTATCATAGTTTGCACCAATAACCATTTTTAATAAATGTTCAATTATATATATATATATATATATATATATATATATATATATATATATATATATATATACACGCACATATACATATATACACATTATATATATATATATATATACACACACACACATATAAATATATATACATAAATATATATACATACATATATATATATATATATATATATATATATATATATATATATATATATATATATATATATATATATATATACATATATATATATATATATATATATACATATATATATATGTATATATATATATATATATACATATATATATATACATATATATATATACATATATATATATATATATATATATATATATATATATATATATATATATATATATATATATATATATATAATAAATTAACATTTTTTTAAAATGGTTATTGGTGCAAACTATACATTGTTTGAATTTGTTGATGTTATAAAATGTATGAATATGTATTGTTTTTATTTATATCTAAATTTTAAATGGAATGACTTTTTATTTTTTCTTTATTTTCAATTTTTCCTTTCTTTTTTTATATGCTACATCTTTAGGTTTGCTTTAAATTTTTTGTTGTAATGTTATAATGTACTGTGGAATGTGTCTGACCCCAGGAAGAATAGCTGCAGTTTTGCTGTAGCTAATGGGGATCCAAATAAAAGTATAAAAAAAAAACAACAAAAAAACAAACTATAACTTAAAGTATGTGTTGTGAACATACGCTGCTGTTTGCAGCTTATTTAATATATTCTAATGACGACTGTAATAACAGTCTATACAGATAGTTTACCAATTTGGAAAAGTAGTACCTATTTCAGAATTGCAGTCCAGGGTGAGACTGAAGCTGGACTAAATACTGGGAGTCTGAATAATCGTTAAAAAAGCTGTTTATTTATAACAGGTGATGATGAAAAGGATCTTTATTCATTTTGGAAATCCCCTGAAAGGCTCAAGCCCTTGCTTTACAATACGGTTAATGTGATTACAATGTAATTTTAAGAAATATATATAAATCAAATTGATATAATCATGATTATCACTGGCAAATGCACAGTTGAAAGAGTTATATTTATGCATAGAGGCAAATATTTACATACTATTGTGGTAAAATGTACCTTTAATACCAATAAATGGAAAAGCAATAACATTAAGCAGCACAAATCTCCTCTTGGGGACACGATTGCAACATTTAATTTCAGCGACGGCATTTTTTCATTTTCCCTACCTGATTAATGTGGACTAATCCGATCCATGTATTCCTGTCATGTCTACAGTTGGTGGCGTTACATAATTATGCTTCACTTCAAGCAAACACTCACTTTGGTAAATCACTGAAATGGAGATAAAAGCTCCGCTGGCAAAGTCGCGCTTGTGAAATTATCAAAATTAGAAGGAAGCAGCCGATTTGTGGGAGCAGATTTCCAGGACGCTGAATCCTGCCGATGAGTTTTGGGGGATTTAGCACTTTAAAGATGAGACGGGGGCATTTCCTGCCAGTAGCTTTCAGCTAAGGCTACAAAATGTTGAAAGAGCCATATTGGACCAAAAAAACTAATATGTCTGGAGCCGCAAAAAATCCCTAGAGTCATGCTATACAGCTTTATGCTAATCAGCGCCATATTTGTAGTCACATTGGTTTGGTTAACCCTAACGTATAAAAACGTTTTTAAAAACAAATTTCAACTGAATATATCTATTATGTAGTGCATGTGAAATAGTAACTACATTTTATAGAGATGATGTATGTTAAGGAATTGTAAATATGTTTGTTTATTTAGCATAGTTTATTTAACGTCATGTAACTGACTGATGTATTCACAGTGATTCAATATAAGTTGTAAATGTGTGTACAGTTTATTTCAATATTTACCGTTCAAAAGCACAATATATTTAACGGTTTATTTCCACGTCCATAGCAACAGTAATCAATGACCGCACGTCCACGTCAGGGCAGTCGTCACGTGATCAGAATCTCCGCTCGTCACTCTATGACGTAGAGGGGATGCCCAGGGATTCCCTGTCTCCACTTCCTGGTTCAAAAGCCATTAAAAGTGATATTTTGTGGCTGGACGACGCTCTGGTTAAAGTCTGGTTAGGTTAGGCATCACTTATGATTGGTTAGAAGTAGGAAACGCTTGTGGTTTTTGCTAAAAATAAGAATTTCACATCACTTACTCCGTTGTCATGGCGGCAGCAAACAACATAGTTAAATACTCAAATTTACGTTAAATACTAGAAAACACCGTTAAATACTCGCCGTCAAAATACTGTTAAAAATCATCAAAACACCATTAAAACACTGTTAAAACAGCGTTAAAAATCTGCTTTTACAAACTGACAGTAACAAACAGTAACTTGTGTGTCAAAAACTCATAACTTAGCCACTATAATAAAGAATAATATATTAATAATTATAATGTAATAATCTGTGTATATATCACGACAACGGATCCCATTGACTTTGCATGGTACAATATCCGTGGTGCTCACACGGAATTATACCATTTCCGTGTTGGTTAGGGGTGGGCAAAAATATTGATACGGCAATATATCGCGATACATAGTCTCCCGATACGATATCGATATTCAATGTATGTATCGCGATATATTGCCGTATCAATATTTTTGCCCACCTGTATTTTTGTGATTTCAATTTCAGTGTGGGTGAGACACAGCATTTTATTTTGAGTATTTTGTATCTAAGAATAATGCACACACTGCACTTTTCATTGTGTTTCAGTGTGTTTTTTCATGCAAATATGTTGCATAATTAAAATGGAAAGTTTGAATTACATTGTTTTGACTCAGTCTGTCCAATGCATCATCACTATCATCTGATGTACATATGTACAACTTGGATTTTAAGATGTGTAATGCATTTTTAAATTTTTTGGTGAACTATGTAGAATATCGCGATATATCGGGATATATCGCATAATCGGGATATCGCAATTTGTATCGTATCGTGGCTCAAGTATCGTGATGCGTATCGTATCGTGAGGTCATTCCCAATACCCACCACTAGTGTTGGTGCCACGGAAAATAGTCGTGAGAGGTCGTGGGCATTTCACAGATTTTTGTGAGATCAGGTTGTCCAGGATACAACCGTCATGAAACATTTAAACCAAATCTGCTCGATTTCAGGGGGAAAAAAGAAAAGAAACGAAAGATAGGAAATTTTTCCATTCTCCTTTTTTTTTCTTCTTTTCATTGTAAAATAATAGCAGGCTTTCAAACTTCTGCTGGGTGCAAAGCTACTCTCTGGCAGATTAAAATGACATGGTTGAACGTGGAGATAATACGTCCACTTGAAAGCTCTGAATCGGGGGCCATATGGCGCTGCTTGTGGATCCGTTTCTCCTCTGAAGGGAAGCGAAGAGGGCAAGGCTTTGCAGCTTTCACGGATAACAGACGGAGCAAAGGCAGATTTCTAAAGACCCACAGCTGTGTTCCTGCCACGTCTGCCGTTTGATGTGTCCGACGGGGGAGAGCCAACACGTGCAGGTTGTTGGAACGAGGCCCACATTTAAGTGGCGTTGTCCCTAAGTGCTTCTACTTAACAAGTGATGACCAAATTCACAGGAGTGAAACACTAAAAGCCATTCTTATAACGTAGCAGAAATATCCCCGTTGTAGTTACATGGTGGTTAACCAAATGTATTTTCACAAGCACTCAGTCTTACTTCAGTCTTAATTTACCAACAAACCCCTAATTCGCAGTCGCTCAATGTTTGTTAAACCTAATGCTATTTTTAGGCTTTTAATTCAATGAAAATAGAGTTGGAAAAACAACAAAACTAAATTAAAGCTGCAAGCAGCGATGAACGGGCCCTTGTGCACGTTCAGGCTGCAGTGGAAGCTTGTATGACTTGATGTAGATTCTTCAGGCCTGGACATTTAGTGGATGAAACCACCCACGACTCTCTATATCAAACCATTCAAAAGTTATGGCAGAAAGTAGGAACTATCAAATATTAACCAATCAGAAGAAGGGGGGGCGCGCTTTTTGGCATCTATTGTCGCCACGGTAACACTTTTGACTGAGAAAAGTAATGCGCATCGTCGCAGGATGGAGACGCACATTTTGATGTATAACACACCTGGGTGCACATTACGGTTCGGGCCGTATTAACGGCCGAAGAAATGGCATAAATTGGGGCAAAATGACACGATTAATTCAAAATGGGCGACTTCCTGTTTGGTTTCGGCCATGGCGCCAAGAGACTTTTCTTTAAGTTGCGACATGATACAGGTGTGTACCAATTTTCGTGCATGTACGTCAAACCGTATTGTGGGGCTTGAGGCACAAAGTTTTCTAGGGGGCGCTGTTGAGCCGTTAGGCCACGCCCATTAATGCAAACCATTAAATATCACATTTTTTGCCAGGCCTGACTTGGTGCAAAATTTGATGACTTTTGGGGCACGTTTAGGGGGAAAAAAGGCCCTCATTTTGAGAGAAGAAAAAACGAGAACAATTCCTACAGATACATTAGGGCCTTCCACTGTCAGTGCTGGGGCCCTAACAAGTGAACAATTTGGACCTGAACTCAAAATCCTCATGAATCGCTATCCAGCAACTGTCCTCAACGAACACCCGGGCCTCCTTTTAACTCACTTACAGAACACTTTATTAATCCCCCAAGCAAAAGTTTATGTTGCAGTAACTGTCAGCTTTAGAGTCTCTTTAATGATTCGCTGTAGGCAGCTACAGCAGTGGGCAGGAAGGACCCGCGGTGTCGTGGATCCTACGGAGCCTCCGAATGAAAACGTTCTCTTGCTGAATCATTGTGTGGTTTGTGAAAAGGTTCCTTATCCCACTGGTTCTCAACCTTTGAGTCGCGACCCCCAGTTTAACATGCAGAGAAAGCAGTCTGTAACGTGCGATCAGAGCAGTGTTGTGCAAGCTCCTACTTCTCATGAACTAGTTCAAAGTTCAGTTCACATAGTTTAAAAATGGACAGTTCACGTTCATAGTTCACCATTTTCATTTTGAACTAGTTCAAATTCAGTTCATTTCAATATTTTTAGGGGAGAAGTGCGAATGAAACGCCCCCTTATCTTAAAACTGGTCACTGTACAATCATGTTTTGTCCTGGTGGCTTTTAAACTTTCCTCTGAGGCTGTAAATCTCCAACAATGTAGTCCATTATCAGTTTGTCTACATCAGGGGTCGGCAACCCGTGGCTCTAGAGCCGCATGCGGCTCTTTAACGCTGCCCTAGTGGCTCCTGGAGCTTTTTCAAAAATGTTTGACCTTTTTTTTCCTTTTTTTTCTCTTTTTTTTCTCTTCCTCTTTTTTTCCTTTTTTCTCTTCTTTTTTCCTTTTTTCTCTTTTTTTCTTCCTTTTTCCTTTCCTTTTTAATCTCGACATTTCAACTTTTTTCTTGAAATTTTGACTTTTTTGTCGACATTTCAACTTTTTTCTCAATATTTCGACTTTTTTCTCGAAATTGTACTTCAACATAAATCTCGACATTTCAATTTTTTCTTGACGTTTCGACTTTTTTCTCGACATTTCGACTTTTTTCTCGACATTTCGCCATTCGCCATTTGCCTTCATTTCGAGGCTTACACAAGACTTTTCATTTTTTGCGGCTCCAGACATATTTGTTTTTTGTTTTTTTGGTCCAACATGGATCTTTCAACATTTTGGGTTGCCGACCCCTGATCTACCTGTTGCAGGTAAATCAACCCCTGAAGGAGCAGCAGGGACTGGGGTCGTTTGGGGCTGTTGGGTCTTCTTGCTCTTTCCTGATCACTTTGTTTGATTGTCAAGGACTTGCAGATATTTCCTCACACTGGACGGATGCTTTAACAAATGTGAAGTTGACGAGGCAGACGCTCTGACTTGTTTTCTCAGCGCAGGTGGACATAATTTTCACAGAAAGGTTAGATTTTTACCATCGGACTCTTTGGGAGACGATGTGTAAAATTCCCTCAGATAATGATAAGGATCATCATCTGACGCTGCGTCTGCAACGTCTCTCTCTTCTCTGGTCATGTAAAGATGCACCGGGCTCGGACCACCGTTGCCATGGAGCTGGTGCCCGTTGTTATGCTGGTGTGCACTGCATTGTGGGTAATGTAGTGTGCTCGCTGTTGAAATGTAGTCCGTAATAATTGGACCTAAACAGTGAAGCTGAAACTCACATAATCTGAACTGTTCAGATTCCAGTTCGTGATCTGCAGAATGAACAAGTTCAAGTTCTTTATTTGCAAATATGTTGCGTTCAGTTCAACGTTCTCACAGAAATGAACGCGTTCATTTGAACTCGTTCATGCACAACCCTGGATCAGAGGACGGTGTCCTGCTGCTCTGATAATGGTGATGGAGGTGGAGAAAGGCTGGCGTATCCAGTCGTACTTTTCCGGTGTGCCGTCAGTTGGGAAGTACTTGCTGACTGTCTGGAACTAGGGATGCCCCGATACCATTTTTTTCACACCGAGTACGAGTATTTTCATTTGTGTACTTGCCGATACTGAGTACCGATACGATATTTCTACCACAAAAATAACTAGGCTAAAAATGAAAAATGCAATGAATTGGAAGACTGTGTAAATAAAAAGTCTCCACACTGGCACTGTCAAACAACAAATTCCTTTTCCTTTTGATGGGGAAATCCTGTTAGGCGTTTACATGACCCAATATTCGGGTTAGAAAAGGAGTAACCCAGGGGTCATTTTCAGGTTTTTAAAAACCTGAATATGAGCAAATTCCAGTTATTCCAAGGGGTTATTGGTGTTTACATGGCCGTGCAAAACCGGTTTATTGCTAATATTCGGGTTTTAAAAGGGTTATTGATGCATGGAAACACAGTCGCTGACAATCTTTTTATTTTTAATCAAGTGTTTTGAAAAGTACCAGCAACAATGTCTTGAAGTTTTAGCCAAGTCATCTCTTACTGTTCAATGGTGTAAGCTGGTTACTGAAGCGTACTCTTAAATTAAATACAAATTAGATTTTTGAAAACCGCGCAAAGTTACACTAGTGATGGATAAGCCCTGAATGCAGGGATTGTGACGTAGAATTGTCAGATTGGTTTAATTCACCGCACGAATCGACACAGATTACTTTTGTAATACTGTATTTGACCCGGTCTTTGTACGTTTTGACCGTATAGAAACGTAATTCTTGCCATTGTAAGAATGAGATGAACCTGCTGGATCTACTGCCCTTACTGACTAACAACTTGTGCTTTTTTTTTATTATATTATATTATATTATATATATTATATTATTATATACCTCTTTTCTTACCATTTTATTTCATTATTTACTGTTTAATTGTCTCTTGCCACTCTTAATGTTGATGTAAAGCACTTTGAATTACCTTGTGTTGAATTGTGCTATACAAATAAACTTGCCTCGCCTCTTTGTGTTTGTCTAAAAATTAAGTATCAGCTCAAAACTTGGCTTGCCCACTGGATAGATTGTGATGTAATAAAATCATTCAAATAATGGATCAGAGTTAACCAACCACTGTTGCCAAGTTTCCATCTTCCTCAAATGAAACATGTTTTTCATTATTGTATGATTTTTATTGCTGTCGGTGTCTCTCACGAGCTCCACATGGGTCAAACGTAGTAGAGTGTCTGAGTGACTGAAGCACGGACGAGGATGAGGCTCCTCAACCTTGAATCAGAAAATAACTTCCAGAGCAGGATAAAAACCACGGACTGATGAAACGTGACATCGTATCAGAAAATGAATTTCCCCCCTTAAAGCTCCGCTTCACTCCTGCCACATCCAGACTACCAGAGACATCTGGGCTACTAAGGCTCCTTGCCTGAAGTAATTATTGTTACTAACATTGCAAATAACATCACAAATGTGTGCGCTGCAGCTGTTAGAAAATACACCTGTGGGGAAGCCGAGCCAAAGATGGAATAGGGATAACCGATGGAGGACGAACACAGATTGCACCCAAATATTCTGTCACGGGTGGGGTTGTTTAGGACTAGGGGTGTAATGATACACTAATCTCACGATACGGTACGATACACGATATTGAGGTCACGATAACGATACGATATTATAGCAGTATTTTTTTAACAACCTTGAATGAGGAACATATGATTGGAAAAGAATGTCTTTTATTTGAAAGACACAAAATACTAAACAATGCTGTGCGTTTGTCCTATTGTTACAGTTTGTAATGCTTTATAACTGTTTAAGTTTTAAAGAGAAAGCCAGGCCAACCATTTTCCACAAACTGAACTAAAAGTAAATGTCAGGTTTGCATTATGATCTTCAGTTTCATACAAGTACAAATATTTAGACACAAACTGAATAGTTTCTCTCATGTATGACTTGACTTTTTTCTTTGCCAGAAATGTAACAACTTAAATTAAATAAATAAATAAAAGTAAATAAATACATACAATTTTACATCATAAAACAGATTGATTCATGCTCACCTTATAAGTGTAAGAGGAGATTTATTTTTGTTAAGAAGGTTATTTTGGTAATTCAGGGTTCATTTTTTTTATAAATATATTCTTTATATTGTGATGTAAATCAGGGACTATAATGACACTAGTCAGTTTATCTGTAGTGATTAGTCTGTTTTAGATTGGGCGGAGTGATACGCCACAGTACGGCACTAGGTGCTGTGTTGATGTTCTAAAATCCTACACTGTTGAGGGACATTAAAGTACACTGGAACTCAGCAGAAGTTGTCCCGTGTTTATCCTACTCACCACCCCAAAAAGGTTTAATTTAATAAGGTAAGGCTTAACTCTACACCAGCCTTACATAAGTAAAAGTTCAGAGCTCAAAACGGGACTAGTTTCTTCTGAGCGGAGTAAGATTTTGGTCCGTGGGTCGAGGCGCGGTCGTTACTAGTCAACACAACAGAATATTATTAATGACCCAATATCGCGATACACTTTGTCACCTCCACGACACGTTTTGTGACGTTTTTGTATCGCGAAATTTCGTGGCACGATATATTGTTACACCCCTATTTAGGACCCAGATGCAGGAGAACGGGAGGCAGGAGTTCACCAAAAACAGGGTTTATTCCAAAAAACGAGAACAAAAAACGCTGCAGAGCAGGATCAAAACAAGGCAGAACAGAAACAGGGATCCAAAGACTACGGGACAACATGGAGGGAGCAAACAGGACGGAACGACAAGGAGCAAGGGAAATACAAGACCAGATATACACAAGGGGGTAACGAGACACAGGTGTGAACAATCAGGACAGATGGAAGACAAATGTCAGACACTGACATAGTCTCTATTTTTTCGTTCCTGATACCTGGTACCGCTTTAAAAGGAATGCCTAAACCAGTGCTTCTCAATCCTGGTCCTCGTGGGCCCCTGTCCTGCATGTTTTAGATGTTTTCTTGCATCAACACACCTGATTCTAATTAAAGGTCATAATTAGCTTGTCACCAAGGTCTGCACAACTCTGTTGATGACACAGGTACTTTTATCACGGTGTGCTGAAGCAGGGAGACATCTAAAACATGCAGGACAGGGGCCCATGAGGACCAGGATTGAGAAACACTGGCCTAAACACAAAGAAGAAACTGGAGCTCGCTGATAAGTTTAACGTCCTGCAATAATGCAAACAGAAAAAGCTTTCTCCACCGCTGTGTCTTCATCAATGTGGGGACAGAGGAGACAGAGGAGACGTGGGGACAGAGGAGACAGAGGGGACAGGTGACTGGAATCAAACAGGTGTGTTTACACCGCTGGAGGGGAAGCTGCAATTTATTTACCATTGGTTGGACCTTTCAGCGTTGGGGCTTCTCATAAATACCAAACTACCTTTCCTTCCTTCCATCCATCCATCCATCCATCCATCCATCCATGCAGAAATTCCTCCATTCATCCATCCATCCAAAAATGACTCCTATCATCCATGAAACAATACCAATAATCCATTCATCTATGCAACAATTAATCCATCCATCCATCCATCCATCCATCCATCCATCCATCCATCCATCCATCCATCCAAGAATTACTCCATCCATCCTTTATGCAACAATTCTTCCATCCATCCATCCAAAAATGACTCCTATCATCCATGAAACAATACCAATAATCCATTCATCTATGCAACAATTAATCAATCCATCCATCCATCCATCCATCCATCCATCCATCCATCCATCCATCCATCCATCCATCCATCCATCCATCCATCCATCCATCCATCCATCTATCCATCCATCCATCCACTCATCCATCCAATAATCCATCCATCCATCCATCCATCCATCCATCCACTCATCCATCCAATAATCCATCCATCCATCCATCCATCCAACCCTTACTCTTTCCATCCATCCAATAATTCCTCCATCCATCCTTTATGCAACAATTCTTCCATCCATCCACCCATCCATCCATCCATCCATCCATCCAAGAATTCCTCCATCCATCCTTTATGCAACAATTCTTCCATCCATCCATCCATCCATCCATCATCCGTCCGTCCATCCATCCATCCATCATCCGTCCGTCCGTCCATCCATCCATCATCCGTCCGTCCGTCCATCCATCCATCATCCGTCCGTCCGTCCGTCCGTCCATCCATCCATCATCCGTCCATCCATCCATCCATCCATCCATCCAATAATCCATCCATCCATCCATCCATCCATCCATCCATCCATCCATCCACTCATCCATCCAATAATCCATCCATCCATCCATCCAACCCTTACTCTTTCCATCCATCCAATAATTCCTCCATCCATCCATTATGCAACAATTCTTCCATCCATCCACCCATCCATCCATCTATCCATCCACCCATCCATCCATCCAATAATCCATCCATCCATCCGTCCGTCCGTCCCTCCCTCCCTCCCTCCCTCCATCCATCCATCCATCCATCCAAGAATTCCTCCATCCATCCTTTATGCAACAATTCTTCCATCCATCCATCCATCCATCCATCCATCCATCCATCATCCGTCCGTCCGTCCATCCATCCATCCATCGTCCGTCCGTCCGTCCGTCCGTCCATGAAACAATACCAATAATCCATTCATCTATGCAACAATTAATCCATCCATCCATCCATCCATCCATCCATCCATCCATCCATCCATCCATCCATCCATCCACTCATCCATCCAATAATCCATCCATCCATCCATCCATCCATCCACTCATCCATCCAATAATCCATCCATCCATCCATCCAACCCTTACTCTTTCCATCCATCCAATAATTCCTCCATCCATCCTTTATGCAACAATTCTTCCATCCATCCACCCATCCATCCATCTATCCATCCACCCATCCATCCATCCATCCATCCAATAATCCATCCGTCCGTCCGTCCGTCCGTCCCTCCATCCATCCATCCATCCATCCATCCATCCATCCATCCATCCATCCATCCATCCAAGAATTCCTCCATCCATCCTTTATGCAACAATTATTCCATCCATCCATCCATCCATCCATCATCCGTCCGTCCGTCCGTCCATCCATCCATCATCCGTCCGTCCGTCCGTCCGTCCATCCATCCATCATCCGTCCGTCCATCATCCGTCCGTCCGTCCGTCCATCCATCCATCCATCCATCCATCCATCCATCCATCCATCCATCCATCCGTCCATCCCACCAGTTCATGGTTGAATAAAACGCTGTCTTTGTCCTGTCTCCACTCTGGCTGTTGAAACGTTAGTTCAGTCGGGGGTTGAGGGCTGTTAGAGTAATCATTGAGCTCCGGTTTCTGTTTTTGTCTTCTGGAGTGCGGTCATTCTGCTGCTGAAAGCTCCTTGACTCAGCCTGTTCACCTTTTTGACGCGTACAGAGAATTCTCTCTTTAGAAATAATGCATTGAAGTGGAAGATGTCTCTCCTGCTGCCCCACATTGTGTTGCATTTGCAGAACAGGGCACATCTCATTATTCAGCAAGACATTTCCTTTCTCATCCAACCTGTTCTTTCACTACTGAACTATTGATAATTAAATGCTTTTAGCTTCTTGGATTTTTTTTTAATAAACTGCTCAGAAATTTAAAAAGGAACACCTTTTATAGCATATAGAGTATAGCATGAAATCAGTTAAACTTCTGGTATATTGATCTGTATTGATCAGTCTCGGCTGTTTCAGTTCTTTAAATTAGCAACGGATGGTTTACAAGTGGAGGCCAGACTTTTTTACTTCTCGTGGCCCCTGTTTTCACTGGTTTTGGACTTTGTTGAGGATCACTCACTAACAGAAAGTCGAATTGTTGCCTTAATCCGACCGATTTTGAATTTATAAAAGCCACGTATACACCATATGGCTGAGTTATGGTACTGCGTCAAAACGACGCCGTAGCCTACGCTGTCGCTGACGCGTACCTCCCAAAAATTGTAACTACGCGTCGTGGCGACGCAGACCAAACGAAGCCCGAGAGGGCTGTGATTGGTTCGCTTGTCAGAAAGACTGAGTGGCAGAAAGACTGAGTGTCAGAAAGACTGAGTGGCAGAAAGACTGAGTGGCAGCGTAAACTTTCAGTTTGAGCAACTGGAAAACATCTGAAATGGGAAAGAGCTGTTGTGCGATCAACTGTACTCATAGATTTAGCAAGAAATTGGAGTTATCATTTTACAGACTGACGAAAAATAAGTTTAAGAGAGACAAATGGATCACTGCAATTCACAGAAACAACTGGATTCCAGGCACCGAAACGTGGATTTGTGGTTCCCATTTTGTATCAGGTAATGTTGGATTTTTGGGTAGCTAACGTTAAACGGTCAAATCATAAAGTTCGGTGTCCTCATCACTTTAATTTCTACAACAAATCCTGCCTTGAAGTCGGACCAAGCGTCAAGACTTTTGTAAGCCTTCAAGCTTTGCTTTGTGTATTTCCCCATCGTAGAAATTAAGTACATATAAATATCAGGAAACTGGATTGGTGTCCAAATATTAATGTCCATGGACCACTGGTTCTTGGTAACTGTACCAAATATTAATGTCCATGGACCACTGGTTCTTGGTAACTGTACCAAATATTAATGTCCATGGACCACTGGTTCTTGGTAACTGTACCAAATATTAATGTCCATGGACCACTGGTTCTTGGTAACTGTACCAAATATTAATGTCTATGGACCACTGGTCTACTGTACCTCTGTACATCACGACATGTGTGCAGCAAATTCCTCTTCCCTTTGTTTGTTCCTTCTGCTGGTCACAACTTTGCTGCTCAATACTGCCACCGTGGTTTCGGGTACAAATGCTCCATTCGCTGTGTCAAGTGACCCCCAGGGGCTTCCAAACGGCCCAAATCACACGCGTAAACCACGCAGGAGATTGACGACCGCCTGCGACTCCGTCTTCCGCGTTTAGCATAAATGGGCCTTTTTAAATGGCGTTTAACCAACTAATGCAAAGTTTAACGATTAGCAAAACGTTCAGATTAATCAGAGTTTTAAACTAGACATCAGATTTAGGGTCGTGAGGGCTCATAAAACCACCAGACTCAAGTGGAAGGATGGGTGAGAGGGAAGGCCCCGGGGGGCTTTATTACTCCGAAAAAACACTTGGAAAACCATAAGACAAAAACTCAGAGCTAGGTGTTTGGAAAAGTTAACAAAAAACATAAAAGCCCCAGTGAGTACTTCCTCAGTGAAGTCATAGGGCAGCCGCAGGCAGAGAAGGAGCTGAACAAACAAACAGGATCAGGACATTTCAGGGCAAACAAAAACTCATCTGAAACGCAGGGCTGAGCGGATTCCTCTGAGCTTCCAGTACGAGGTTTAACCCTGGTGCTTCGGGTCAAGGATGGAGGAAGAGAAGAAGGGAGGAAAGAAGGAAGGAAGGAAGAATGAAAAGAAGGAAGGAAGGGACAAAAGAAGGATGGAAGGAAGGGAGAAAATAAGGAAGGAAGGAAGGAAGGAAGGAAACAAGGAAAGAAGGAAGGAAGGAAGGGAGAAAAGAGGAAGGGAAGAAGGAAGGAGAGAGCAGGAGGAAAGAAGGAAGGAAGGAAGAATGAAAAGAAGGAAAGAAAGAAGGAAGGAAGGGAGAAAAGAAGGATGGAAGGAAGGGAGAAAATAAGGAAGGAAGGAAGGAAGGAAAGAAGGAAGGAAACAAGGAAAGAAGGAAGGAAGGGAGAAAAGAAGGATGGAAGGAAGGGAGGAAATAAGGATGGGAGGATGGGAGAAAAGGAAGGGAGGAAAGAAGGAAGGAAGGAAAGAAGGAAGGAAGAAAAGAGGAAGGGAAGAAGGAAGGAGAGAGCAGGAGGAAAGAAGGAAGGAAGGATGGAAGGAAGGAAGGAAGGAAGGAAGAATGAAAAGAAGGAAAGAAAGAAGGAAGGGAGGAAGGGAGAAAAGAAGGATGGAAGGACTGTGAGCCAACGCTGATTGGCTGTAAAGCCTGAATTACGGTTCTGCGTTAAATCGACGCAGAGCATACGGCGTAGGGTACGAGGCGACGCGCAACGTATGTGCGCATCGCTGCGTACCCTACGCCGTAGACTCTGCGTTGGTGTAACGCGGAACCATAATTCAGCCTTAACAGTTACAGCCAATTTGCCGACTCGTTCGCCGCAAGTTTGCTCCCGTGAAGGAGACGAGCACTAAACTTTAAAGGAGCATGAGGCTCCTTTTAAGAAATGAGACTCTCTAGCGCCACCCTTCACCACGACGGCCGTTGGGGGTACTGCAGCCAACAGTGAAGCCGGCACGGGAGAACGGGGAGAACGTGCATGCAATGTCATGTGACGTCACATGTGCAGGACAGCGCGGGAAATTCCGGCCCCGAATTGCAGCACATTTTGCAGCACACAGCCTGTTCGAGGCAAAGGAGAGATACACTAGAGCAGGGGTTCTTAACCTTTCTGACCTTGGGGCCCAATTTTTTCAGTAGAGTGGCCCGGGGCCCGTTAAATATTAACACTGTATAGCAGGGGTATTCAACTTTAAGAGGTCCATTTAGAGATAATTTACTCAAGCGAAGGTCCAGAACATCATAATTAGTAATATATATATATATATATATATATATATATATATATATATATATATATATATATATATATATATATATATATATATATATATATTCATTCAAGTAGCCTCATAGTTGTATCAACATCTGCATCTGACAGTTATATTAAAAAAGTACATATTTGCCCATTAACATGTTTAACTTGAATTAAACATATTTTTTTCTCTTAAAAATAAAATAGATTTTATTTTATTTTTCAAATGCTATCTTATTTTATTTCTTTACCAGCAGTTTGAATTTCCCCTTTTCTTTGTTAATTGTCTCAACACATTTTTATAATAAATGAATATAAACACATCTTAACAATTGAACAGTTTTGCAGTTTTTCTTTCTTCCCCTCTAATAATCTTATGCCCCCACTTCCTGTCATTCAGTGAGAGAACTGAGCTCTAATTTCTCCTGCCAGAATTTAAATCTGGGCTGGATGGTGTCAGGTTCTCATATGCATGATAAGGTGCTCATTGATGAGCCTGGAACGATATTTAGTTTTATTTAGCTTCTCATCTCTGTAAGAGTCAAGCTAATTACTTACTAAGTAACTTACTAAGTTTTATTTACATTAATAAGTTGTCTAAACCTACTCTGTGCAAAATTAAGGATTTTCTCTATAAATAAACACCATTTCTCTTACTATTACATGTACAGCTAGCTGAGGGTCTTCTTCTCCTCATTTGGTTGGGAGTTGTTATGCAGTCCCGCGGCCCTCGCGGCCCACACGTACAAAACTGATTTTTTTTCGCGGCCCACTAGATGGCGCTCGCAGCCCAAGTGTGGGCCGCGGCCCTATGGTTAAGAATCACTGCACTAGAGGGCTCATTCTTTTGGGTTTGGAACGCTTCATCTGACATTATTACTAGAAAACTTAAAACGTATACAATTTTTTTTTATAAATCCTGCCTCAATCCTGCCTCATGCTCCTTTAAAAGAGGACTAAGCATGTACAAAGTTTTGAATGTTACCCCGTTTCCCACGTTACCTGGATTATTTTGGGTTATGGAAGAGTCAACTGCCATTGTTGAGTCAGTGTAACCTTCATAAATAATTTATTCATCAGAATGTTGTGGTAGCTTTGACCACCTGCCTATTTGAATGTGCTTTGTGTTTTTGTCAACTAGACTAGAGTCTATTCTCTGTTCTAGAGCTCAGAAATAATGTTATAGACCACTGTGTCTATATCTATCTAAATAGATTGTGTAATTTTAGACCAGTTATGTTTTTTTTGTATTTAAATTGTATCAAAGATGGAACTGAGTCAGTCCGTGACTATCTGAGTTTTCAGAGCCATGTGATTGACAGCTGTGTGTGTGTGTGTGTGTGTGTGTGTGTGTGTGTGTGTGTGTGTGTGTGTGTGTGTGTGTGTGTGTGTGTGTGTGTGTGTGTGTGTGTGTGTGTGTGTGTGTGTGTGTTCTTCTGAACAAGTTTGTGACTTTACTCTGCTTTCTGCAGCATAGGTCTATTGCAGGGGTCGGCAACCCAAAATGTTGAAAGAGCCATATTGGACCAAAAACACAAAAAACGAATATGTCTGGAGCCGCAAAAAATGAAAAGTCTTGTATAAGCCTTAGAATGAAGACAAATGGTGAAAGGAGAAATGTCGAAAAAAAGTCAAAATGTGGAGAAAAAAGTCAAAATTTAGAGAAAAAAGTCAAAATGTTGAGATTAATGTTGAAGTACAATCTCGAGAAAAAAGTTCAAATGTTGAGAAAAAAGTTCAAATGTTGAGAAAAAAGTGGAAATGTTGAGAAAAAAAGTCGAAATGTTGAGAAAAAAAGTCGAAATGTCGAGATTAAAAAGGAAAGGAAAAAGGAAGAAAAAAAGTGGAAAAAAGGAAAGAAAGAAGAAAAAAAAACAAGAAAGAAAAAAAAGGAAAAAAAGAGAAAATAAAGACAAAGAAAGAGAAAAAAAGGAAGAAAAAAAGAAGAAAAAAGGGAAAAAAGGAAAAAAAGAAGAAAAAAGCAAAAAAAAACAAGAAAAGAAAGAAAAAAAGGAAAAAAGAGAAAAAAAAGAGAAAAGAAAGAGAAAGAAAGAGGAAAAAAAGGAAGAAAAAAAGAAGCAAAAAAGAAGAAAAAGGGGAAAAAAAGGTGAAAAATTATTGAAAAAGCTCCAGGGGCCACTAGGGCGGCGCTAAAGAGCCGCATGCGGCTCTAGAGCCGCGGGTTGCCGACCCCTGGCCTATAGGCTTGGCTCAATAAAAGTGAGAATAAATGTAGTTTGATGGGTAGGATGGAGGGCCCATGAATGCTCCGCCCCCTCTGGACTGAGACCCGCGCTCCGACACTGTGCAGCACGCTCGGACCTAATCATTGTCCCACATCCAGTTTTATCCGGGGGTCGCTTGCGTGTCGAGCTCAGAGTATCTGGCAGAAAGCACTCAGCAACAACAGCTGCCTGGCCGGCGTCGCAGGGAAAGTCCAGAGCTCTCGCTGCACTCTGGAGAAAACCCAATCCCCGGCAACAGATTTCAGATGTGTGCCATCCCACTGATTACATCAGGGAAGAGGATTAAACTGCCATTTTTATATAATACTTTTGCCAAGGCTTAACATTTCTGAGTAAGACGCATTCATTTCTCTGAAAGCAGGGCTTCGTAACGTGCAATTTGTTTTATAACCGTCCCCGCTGAATAATGGCCTGAAAGGTTGATGCTGGGAGATTACAAACGGCCCACACTCATCATCGCCCGTGTCTTTGCTCAGCGTTGATGTCTCACATTTTTTGGCAGTTTATATTCCCTTTAATGCCGACAGATGACATTGTCTTTGATGATGAACGTGCAGGAAAAAATATTGAAACAGTGGACCGGTGTGGAGTGACTGATTGCTGAAGAACACCACCCCCCTCTTCCTCTTCCTCCCGTCATTGGGAAAGTTTCTGCAGAAACACTTGCGACACACAGTTGCTGTGAAAAAAAGCAATTTTACTGTGATATTATCCAGCGCCAGATGGAACGACAGCCGATGCTGATTGCAGCTGCCAAACGGGTCACAGTCGGAGAAAAAACTAGGGGAAAAAAAGCAGCTTAGCAACCATGAAAATGACAAAGGCTTGACACGAGGAAATAAATGCAGTTTAAGTTGGAGGGAACAAGATCCTGGGATATGTGCTTTGCCTCGGCTCCGACAGGGGAAATAAAAAGCAGTCGTGCTGCTCCACCGGTGGAAACGCAGTAATGAAGAGATTTTATAGTGAATCAGAACTATATTCCCAAAGAAAGGTATGTATTTTGACAAGGATATATACCTGAGAGTCCGGGAGATGTGGGTTACACCTGGACCATCACCAGTACTGGAGTTGTAAAAAGAAATCAGGGAGGGTGGTGGATTTGATCATATGGGGACAGATAATTTGTGGTGATTACAAATAATATAATATATTACAAATAATAGCAGTGACCAAAACACCTGCAGAAATACTGCAGGAATGACATAGCAGCAGTTAAATGCAGCCTTCTGTAAGCTTTAAATATCCACTGGGCTTACATCAAATACATCAAAACACAACAATAAAAAACACTTTTCTGAACTTATCAATATGACTCTGTCCTTCACAGGATAAGTAAAATGGATCACTGCAAAAACTCACAATCTTAACAAGAATATTTGTCTTATTTCTAGTTAAAATGTCTCATTTTAGTAAAAAAATCTTATTACACTTAAAACAAGACTCATCACTGGAAAAAACAACCATTTTCACCTGTTTCAAGTAGATTTTGACTTGAAATAAGTAGAAAAATCTGCCAGTGCAACAAGATTTTATTGCTTGTAATAAGAAGATAAATCTTGTCCCACTGGCAGATTTTCCTACTTATTTCAAGTGAAAATTTACTTGAAAATTGTCAAATAAGTTGAAAAAATGTTGAAATAGTAGTAAAACCACATTCATTGATGAAATGACATAAGGGATGGAAAGGAGGGATGGCAGTTTTACAGGGGGGGTGATTTGGACCGTTTTTATTTCAGGGGGGGGTGATTTTGATTGTTTTTATTTCAGGAAGAATGCCATCCCCCCTTATTTCATTCATAATATTTATCATAATATCAAAAATATTTCATATTTCTTATTTCATCCCCCCTCAACTCCAGTACTGACTGAAGGTGCATGCCGTCTCCACGATACAGATTTACAGAGCGTTATTTGTTCACCAGGATCGTTAAACGGTGCAGAAACACTCGTGTGTGTAGCCTCGTAACCACACGACCGCGCTGCGCTGGAACAAGATTTTTTGCTTGCTTGGAAGATAAATCTTGTCCCAATAACAGATTTTTCTACTTATTTCAATTGAAAATTGACTTGAAACAGGTGAAAATTGTCAAATAAGTTATTTTTCTGGTGTTATTTTTCTGGTGATGACTCTAAATGTTGAAATAGCAGTAAAACCACATTCATTGATGAAATGACATAAGGGATGGAAAGGAGGGATGGCAGTTTTACAGGGGGGATGATTTTGACTGTTTTTATTTCAGGGGGGGATGCCATCCCCCTCCTCCCCCCTCATCTCATCCCCCTCATCCCCCCTCATCCCCCTCAACTCCGGTACTGACCGTCACACTGGAAGGTCCTGCTGGACAAAATGAATGTGAGAGACGGGAATGAGTTTGCTAGCGGGGTTTATTAAAGTCAAAGTGACAGGCTGGGGGAAAGGCCAGCTCCCCGAGTCACTTAGCTCGTGCACCTTGTCTCCAACCTGCCAACATTCGATTATACGGCAGCAAAGCAGAGCGGGCACGTGTTCACACCCATCACCGCCCAGATCCAGCTCCTCTAATCACCCTTCTGCCGGACTCTTGGTGGAGGGAACACACGTTTCCCTGCAATAGCTTCTTGGAGTTTAACCGGGAGAGAAGTCAGGTGTGGAAGCTGAACCTGTTGGCTGTTTTTCTTCGGACACTTGTGACGTTCGACTGGTCATATCTTTTTTATTTTTCAGGTTTTCAGGCTTCAGCCAGATAAAAAGCTTAATCACATCACAGCTTGTGGAGAAAATGCCCGTCCACTCTTCACCTTATCATCAATAGTTGACACAGTGTTGTGCCACAAGTAGGGGCGCTGTTCAGTTAGCAAGAGTTATTAATCATTTTATCCAACAATTATTATATAACACTCTGATTGTTCCATATCTGACCTACTGTGTTGAAGTTTGGGGGAAATGCCTGTAAAACATTTATATTCAATCAATTTTCATTCTGCAAAAAAGAGCCATAAGAATAATCAGTAGAAAACGATATAGAGATCCAACAAATCCATTATTCCTTCAGTTAAAATTGTTTAAATTTAAAGACTATAGTGCAAATTATGTTTAAAGCTCATAAAAAAACTTTACCAATCAACATTCAGAAAAGATTTGAAAAAAGAGAAAGCAAGTATGACTTAAAAGGAGCAGAGATGTTTAAAAAAACAAGATTCAGGACTAAATTGAGGGAACGTTGTGTTTCTGTGAAAGGAATCAGTTTATGGAACAATCTGAATAAAGAAAACAAAGAATCAAATCAAACATTACATTCAAAAGAACAATTAAAGGCTGTATGTTAAGTAAATATAATGAAAAATGTTGAGTTTGATTGACATACCCGTAGGCGGTGCTAATTTTATTTTATGTTATTTTAATGTTATTTTATTTTAGTTGTTTTTATTCACTTAGTTGTTGTTTTTTGTCATTATTTTTAATTTGTTATTTGTCAAAGGGGCAGATCAGA
Organism: Cololabis saira; assembly: GCF_033807715.1. Classification (NCBI taxonomy): domain Eukaryota; kingdom Metazoa; phylum Chordata; class Actinopteri; order Beloniformes; family Belonidae; genus Cololabis; species Cololabis saira. Next base: position 42,912,681 of record NC_084599.1, read on the forward strand.
TAAGATTCTTCTTCTTTCTGCTCCCTTTTCATTCACAATTTATGAACATTTGTATTTGTGTTTGTATTGAATTGTTTTGTTTTTTCGAATGAAATAAAGAATAAAATGAAATGAAATGAAATTAATAATTAATAAAGAAGACTATTCATCAAATTGAATTAACAAAATGATTTAATCCTCAGGGCACCACCTGTTTTTCCAGGAACAATGATAACTTTAACAGCAGAAATCAGTCTCCAGGTTAGGGATTATTGCACCAGAATCACAGTAAGGGCTGTTATTTCTGGTGGATAATGTTGAAGGCGTTACAGTTCGGCACTAGTTCTGTCAAACAGCCATAGTGACGAGAATGTGTGAAACAGCACAAACAACTTCTCATTAAAATCAATCAGAATTTATTCACATACAGGTGTCAAGCAGATGGTAAAAGCGACACCATGGAATAAATCCTGATGGTGCACTACGTTAAAACATAAAACACTAATTATCAAAAAAACAACAAGAATGAAACGTTGACTGCATAACGAGAATAAATCAAAACAATAAACAAGTGATACAAAACTCCCGATCATCTGTGTCTCCAGACAACTGCAATTATTACATAAACAATGGCAGGTAAAAACTCCCCTAGTGGGAGAAAAGCCTTAAGCCAAACAGTGGCAAGGAAAAACTCCCCTTTAGGAGGAAGAAACCTGGACCAGGACCTGGATCATAAGGGGGGACCCTCCTGCCGAAGGCCAGACTGGGGTCAGGGACGTCAGCAGCACAGCAGGCAGGTGGAAGCAGCAGCGGGATGACCGGGGATGGGGGGGGGGCGGGACCGCAGCTCCCGAGGCTCCAGCCTGCCAACATGCACAAAAGAGAAAAAAGGGGGGCCGGCACAAGAAACTACAGGAACGATGGACAAAAATGATAGCTATGAGATATTTATAATAAATAAAAATGGAAATGGAGAAGAGAGGAAGGGAAGAGGAGAAGAGAAGAAGGGTGAGAGGCACCGCCCAGCGGATCATGTCGGTGCCCCCTGCAGCATAGGCCTATAGCAGCATATCTACCACCAAGCTATATTTGAGACTAACTATTATAGTCTTGTTCTATAGCTGCAACTATGACTACTGACTCTAACACACTAGAGTTTACACTACCTAGAGATTTACCAACACCAAAGGAGCATGAGGCTCCTTTAAGAAATGAGACTCTCTAGCGCCACCCTTCACCACGACGGCCGTTGGGGGTACTGCAGCCAACAGTGAAGCCGGCACGGGAGAACGGGGAGAACGTGCATGCAGCGTCATGTGACGTCACATCCACAGGACAGCGCGGAAAATTCCGGTCACAATTGCAGCACATTTTGCAGCACACAGCCTGTTCAAGGCAATGGAGAGATACACTAGAGGAAACATTCTTTTGGGTTTGGAACGCTTCATCTGACATTATTACTAGAAAAACTTAAAACTTATACGATTTTTTTTAATAAATCCTGCTTCAATCCTGCCTCATGCTCCTTTAAAAATGGCGGCGCCCTCGCCACGCCACGTGCAATCAGACGGGATGACAAAACACGGCGTTTAAAACGTGAATAACTGGCAAAAAATGGCGCCAAAAAATAAACAAACACAATAATGATGCTGGTAGTTGCCGGCGTTATACAGTAATACGCGAACAGTAACTTCATTAAACACAATTTTAGCTCTGAACCGCTCTAGATTAAACTGATCGCCCAAAACACATAAACCTCACGCCTCCCGGTCTCGGGATCTGGGACTGCGGGCTCTGTCGGGGTGATCAGGTTTCTGCCGGGGTTTTCCCGGTGTGGGAGAGCTTAGTTTTGGCTCGGCTCCACCATGCGGCTCGGTTCCTCTGTACGGCGGGGATCCCACCGGCAGATCGCTCCTGCAGGGGTCCTGCGGTAGTTTAAACAGTTTAAACATCATGACCGGGGGCACGGTGGCGCAGCAGGTAGTGCAGCCGTCTCACAGCAAGAAGGTCCCGGGTTCGATTCCCGCCGGGGACGCTGTGGGCGCTGAAGTGCGTGTTGGTTCCCCCATGACTTCAGCTCCACACCCTGGGTGGGGTTGGCGAAAGGATCTTTCTGTGTGGAGTTTGCATGTTCTCCCCGTGTTTTCTTGGGTAGCTAATGTTTTCTACCCTCACAAAAACATGCAACAGTCCTGGGCTATACTGCCCCCTCTGGCCAACCGGGGAACAGATGGGGTGAGGAGGATCCGGCCGGAATAACGCGATCCTTCCACGCGCTACGTCCGGCCAGAGAAACCCCACCCTGTCTGGTGAAAAGAAGCGGTCCGTACTCCTCAGGTTAAGGAGGAGACCTGAGCTCAGTGCAGGAACTCCCGGAGTTGGTAGAGGATGGCAATGCCCAGGACTGTTACTTAGGTAGGAGCACGGGGTGGTAAAAGGGGGAAAAACCGGGATAAAAATAAATAAAAAAAAAACTAACAAACATCATGACCAAATCCACTACGACCCGGTGAGTCAGTATCACCGCAGACAGACTGCAGCTTCACCGGGACCAACGATGATGTTGATGTTGATCCAGGACCAACCTGGTTAAGAAGCATCAAACTCAAAGGCAAAAGGCAAATTTATTTATAAAGCACATTTCACACAACGAGCATGGACTCAATGTGCTCAAATACATAAAGAAACAAACAAACAAAATTACAGGTTTACATTAACAGAAACAGACAAAAGTATGTCAAGACAAAGTCACTCTTATCTACGCAGAAATAACGCTTAAATATAAAGAAGGCTTCCCAAAGTGTGATCCATGGTGAAAGAGGATCTATATATAGATATGTGTAGACCAGGGGTCGGCAACCCAAAATGTTGAAAGATCCATATTGGACTAAAAACACAAAAAACAAATATGTCTGGAGCCGCAAAAAATGAAAAGTCTTGTATAAGCCTTAGAATGAAGGTAAATGGCGAAAGGCGAAATGTTGAGAAAAAGGTCGAAATGTCGAGATTAATGTTGAAGTACATTCTCGAAAAAAAAGTCAAAACGTTGAGAAAAAAGTAAAAATTTCGAGAAAAAAGTAAAAATTTCGAGAAAAAAGTAAAAATTTCGAGATTAAAAAGGAAAGGAAAAAGGAAGAAAAAAGGAGAAAAAAAGGAAAAAAGAAGAAAAAAAGAAAGAAAGAAAAAAAAGGAGAAAAAAAGAGGAAAAAAGGTCAAACATTTTTGAAAAAGTTCCAGGAGCCACTAGGGCGGCGCTAAAGAGCTGCATGCGGCTCTAGAGCCGCGGGTTGCCGACCCCTGGTGTAGACTATATGCACTTTGTTCTCTCCGGTTCTGCAGCGCAGCTTTAGCCCCACCCACTAAGGCCCCGCCCACTGCAGGCGTTTGGCCAGCCATGGAGTGATGCAGGCGTCCCAAACCTCCATCTGTGATTTTTGACGGTTTCAGTGTGAATCCAGGGTTAGTCCCAGATACTGGTGAGAAGGTTGCCCTTGATTATATCTCTGGGCTCGCTTAAATGAATGCCGCGTCGATTATCTCAACGGGAGCCCATTTTCTCCACACTCTCTGCTTCAGAATATCAGTGTGGAGATTGAAGTCCCACGCCACTTCCCAAGGACAGCGTCGTGGACGTGGACAGGAGTCCACCGTCCTGCATGTCAAGTTGTGGGAGTTTTCACAATAATAAACACTATATTCTGTTGCAGAATATTTCTTTGTCCATGCACTATAAATATCGTTTAATGCTCTTTTTCCTTTGCTTCAGACATCATTGTCAACTGCTGATTATACACTGGTTTTCACTGTTACATATGTATAGTTTGGCAATACTTGAATGAACGTTAATTCTCCCAACAAGCCTGTACCGGATTGCTTCCAGTTGCACAGATTCATTTCATGATTGCATTTTCTGTTTGTATTTGTTAAGCCTTTTATGTAAGACGTTTATACTTCACTTTGTGTGTGTGTGTGTGTGTGTGTGTGTGTGTGTGTGTGTGTTTTTTATTTTATTTAGCCTTTATTTAACCAGGTTAGTCCCATTGAGATCGGGCGTCTCTTTTACAAGAGAGACCTGGCCAAGATAGCAGCAACATAGTTATAGAATTAAAAGGTAAAAAACCAAACAAATAATTAATTACATAAAAACATAATTAATTAAAACACTTGCATACAGACAGTCTGAACTCCACTGTTTTAATCAGAGCTTTTTTTAAATTTATTTATTTATTTCGTGCATGGTGGTTAATCTACACACCCATGACCGAAAAGGGGCAGGATGAAGACAAGTCTTATTTTACCTGCCTCTTATTAAGAGGCAGGTAAAATAAGAAAGAATAAGAATAAGGATAGGAAGGAAGAATAAGAAAATAAATTATAATACTTTAAATTCAGTCACAGGTTTATTCCAAGCATCTGGTGCTGAAAACCTAAAAGCTTTTCTTCCCAAATTCCGTCCTTATTTTTGGAAAATGCAAAATGTCCATTGAGCGGAGATCGTAACCTCCTTGTTTCCATGTTAAAAGAGAAGATAAATAAGAAGGAATTTTACCCAGAAGGGCTTTATAAATGAACATAGACCAGTTTAGTTTATCTCAAATAAAAAACCTGAAGAATGTTCCCCGTCTCGGTGGAGAGCCGGGAAGTTTTCCCACTTACATCAACTATAGGGATCCAACTCATTATTATTTTATTGGTCTACTAATTAGTTAATTATTCTGTATTGGTTAATTAGTCAGTGATTACTTCTGTCATGTTGTCGTGTGTAATAATGGCCCTCCGTCCCTCGCTGAGCTGATGTTTAGTGTTTAACCTGCAGCTGAAGGTTCGCTGGATCTCAGCAGGAGACGCGTATGTTCACGCAAACACTCATTAATTAATTAATACGAACCTGCATCGACACTCATGGGTTTGTACTGTAGCCAGTACTCGAGTTGTAAAAAGAAATCAGGGGGGATGGTGGATTTTATCATATGGGGACAGATAATTTGTGCTGATTACAAATAATATAATATATTACAAATAATAGCAGTGACCAAAACAGCTGCAGAAATACTGCAGGAATGACATAGCAGCAGTTAAATGCAGCCTTCTGTAAGCTTTAAATATCCACTGGGCTTACATCAAATACATCAAAACACAACAATAAAAAACACTTTTCTGTAAGATTAACCCTTGTACTGTCTTTGGGTCAAAATGACCTAATTCTCCTTCCTTCTTTCCTCCTGCTCTCTCCTTCCTTCTCCCTTCCTCTTTTCTCCCTTCCTTCCTTCTTCTTTCCCTTCCTTCCTTCTTTTCTCCCTTCCTTCCTTCTTTCCTCCCTTCCTTCTTTTCTCCCTTCCTTCCTTCTTTACTACTTTCCTTCTTTCTTTTCTCCCTTCCTTCCTTCCTTCCTTCCTTTTTCCTTTCTTTCCCTTCCTTCCTTCTTTTCTCCCTTCCTTCCTTCTTTTTTCCCTTCCTTCCTTCCTTCCTTCTTGCTTTCCTTCCTTCCTTCCTTCCTTCCTTCCTTCCTTCCTTCCTTCCTTCCTTCCTTCCTTCCTTCCTTCCTTCCTTCCTTCCTTCCTTCCTTCCTTCTTTCCTTCCTTCCTTCTTTTTTCCCTCCTTTCCTTCCTTCCTTCTTTCCTTCCTTCCTTCCTTCTTGCTTTCCTTCCTTCCTTCCTTCCTTCTTTCCTTCCTTCTTTTTTCCCTCCTTTCCTTCCTTCCTTCTTTCCTTCCTTCCTTCCTTCTTTTTTCCCCTTCTTTCCTTCCTTCCTTCTTTCCTTCCTTCCTTCTTTTCTCCCTTCCTTCCTTCCTTCCTTCCTTCCTTCCTTATTTTTTCCCTCCTTTCTTCCTTCTTTCCTTCCTTCCTTCCTTCCTTCCTTCCTTCTTTTTTCCCTTCCTTCCTTCTTTCCTTCCTTCTTTTTTCCCTCCTTTCCTTCCTTCCTTCTTTCCTTCCTTCCTTCCTTCTTTTTTCCCCTTCTTTCCTTCCTTCCTTCTTTCCTTCCTTCCTTCTTTTCTCCCTTCCTTCCTTCCTTCCTTCCTTCCTTCCTTATTTTTTCCCTCCTTTCTTCCTTCTTTCCTTCCTTCCTTCCTTCCTTCCTACTTTTTTCCCTTCCTTCCTTCTTTCCTCCCTTCCTTCTTTTCTCCCTTCCTTCCTTCTTTTTTCCCTTCCTTCCTTCCTTCTTGCCTTCCTTCCTTCCTTCCTTCTTGCTTTCCTTCCTTCCTTCCTTCCTTCTTTTCTCCCTTCCTTCCTTCTTTTTTCCCTTCCTTCCTTCCTTCCTTCCTTCCTTCCTTCTTTTTTCCCTTCCTTCCTTCTTTTTTCCCCTTCTCTCCTTCCTTCCTTCCTTCCTTCCTTCCTTCCTTCCTTCTTTTCTCCCTTCCTTCCTTCTTTTTTCCCTCCCTTCCTTCCTTCCTTCCTTCCTTCCTTCCTTCCTTCCTTCCTCCCTTCCTTCCTTCTTTTTTCCCTTCCTTCCTTCCTTCCTTCTTTTTTCCCCTTCTTTCCTTCCTCCCTTCTTTCCTTCTTTCCTTCCTTCCTTCCTTCCTTCCTTATTTTTCCCTCCTTTCCTTCCTTCTTCCCTTCCTTCCTTCCTTCCTTCCTTCCTTCCTTCCTTCCTTCCTTCCTTCCTTCCTTCCTTCCTTCCTTCTTTTCTCCCTTCCTTCCTTCTTTTTTCCCTCCCTTCCTTCCTTCCTTCCTTCCTTCCTTCTTTTTTCCCTTCCTTCCTTCCTTCCTTCCTTTTTTTTCCCTCCTTTCCTTCCTTCCTTCTTTTCTCCCTTCCTTCCTTCCTTCCTTCCTTCCTTCCTTCCTTCCTTCCTTCCTTATTTTCCCCCTCCTTTCCTTCCTTCTTTCCTTCCTTCTTTCCTTCCTTCCTTCTTTTTTCCCTTCCTTCCTTCCTTCCTTTTTCCCTTCCTTCCTTCCTTCCTTCCTTCCTTCCTTCCTTCTTTTTTCCCTTCCTTCCTTCCTTCCTTCCTTCCTTTTTCCCTTCCTTCCTTCCTTCCTTCCTTCCTTCCTTCCTTTTTCTCTTCCTTCCTTCCTTCCTTCCTTCCTTATTTTCCCCCTCCTTTCCTTCCTTCCTTCCTTCCTTCCTTCCTTCCTTCTCACTTTCCTTCCTTCCTTTCTCCCTCCCTTCCTTCCTTCCTTCCTTCCTTCCTTCTTTTTTCCCTTCCTTCCTTCTTTTTTCCCTTCCTTCCTTCCTTCCTTCCTTCCTTCCTTCCTTCCTTCCTTCCTTCCTTCCTTCTTTTTTCCCTTCCTTCTTTTCTCCCTTCCTTCCTTCCTTCCTTCTTTTCCCCTTCCTTCCTTCCTTCCTTCCTTCCTTCCTTCCTTCCTTCCTTCCTTCCTTCCTTCCTTCCTTCCTTCCTTCCTTCCTTCTTTTCTCCCTTCCTTCCTTCTTTACTACTTTCCTTCCTCCCTTCTTTCCTTCCTTCCTTTCTCCCTTCCTTCCTTCTTTTCTCCCTTCCTTCCTTCTTTACTACTTTCCTTCCTTCCTTCCTTCTTTTTTCCCGTCTTCCTTCCTTCCTTCCTTCCTTCCTTCCTTCCTTCCTTCCTTCCTTCCTTCCTTCCTTCCTTCCTTCCTTCCTTCCTTCCTTCCTTCCTTCCTTCCTTCTTTCCTCCCCCCTCATCTCCAGTACTGACTGTAGGCGCCGTCTCCACGATACAGATTTACGGAGCGTTATTTGTTCAGCAGGACCGTAAAACGGTGCAGAAACACACGTGTGTGTAGCCTCGTAACCACACGACCGCGCTGCCCTGCTTACGAGTGTTAAAGTGTTAAAATGAAATATTAGGAGGTATTTTAGTCACTCATCAAGGTTATTGGGATGCTTCCTTTCCAACTTGAAGTGGCCCTTAAACTGTCATCGCTTGCCAATAATTATAATTGAAGCACATTCCCGACTGAGCACTTGAATAGATGGTTGAGATGAAATCATGTCCCTTTCAAACATTTTCCCAACAGATTCTTTAAATGGCCCTTTTATCAATTACAATAATATATGTAGGCTGCACTGACTGTAGTGGTGTAAAATTAACACTTTAACCGCAGATCCGCTGAACCCCGCGCTTGCTGTGATGCCAGTTTATTTATTTTATTTTATTTTGGATTCCCATTAGCGGACGCAAAACGCCAGCTAGTCTTCCTGGGGTCCATGAAGATTAAAAGTACATTCACATAAAAGTACATTTACATATATGCGTCATATAATACTTTACACTTTAAATATATGAATACATAAATAGATACAATATAAGCGTCATGGAGACAGACGGGCGAGGGAACAAGCAGAAAGAAAGACCGGAATTAATTTAAAGCGGAATGAGTGTAGACATGATCGCGGAATTATTTTATTCTGAATTAAAATCGGAATAAACCAGCCACTTACTTCGGAATTAAGTTTAATTCGGAATGGCCATTTTCATTAGGTGTTTACGTGGTCATTTTTAATAATTTTAAATCGGATTTAATTTTAATTCTGAAATAAAGAGGAATTAAACTTCCCATGTAAACGCACTGAGTGTTTTTCTGAGGTGGAGATGGAGCTGGAGTCGGTGGTTGCAGAGAGGAAGGACCTTTGACAAGCTGCTGACCAGAGCTGATGAGGTCAGCGTCGCCACGGCAACCCAGAGCTGATGAGGTCGGCATCGCCACGGCAACCCAGAGCTGCTGTAGCGACAGACTCAGAAAACCCATCCTACATTCCCAGGGCCATTTCAACATCCCACCGGGGAGGGGGGAACAACTACAGAACCACAGGTGGTGCTTTGGCAAAATGTAGGACTGTAAAGGCCAAACAGTCTTAAAGCTAGGGTCTACGATCTTGAGTTTGAAAAAAAAAAAGACACCTACTCCCCAAACAAACTCCCACCCCCCTGTGCTCTGCCTCACATGAAGCTCCCGCCGCCGACACCCCCCCTCTGGTATATGGAGGTAGAACAGTCTCATAATTTGCAAATGCACACACCGTTTCACAAATGCACAGGACAAAATTCACAAATGCACACACCGTTTCACAAATGCACAGGACAAAATTCACAAATGCACACACCGTTTCACAAATGCACAGGACAAAATTCACAAATGCACACACCGTTTCACAAATGCACAGAACATAATTTGCAAATGCACACACCGATTCGCAAATGCACACACCGTTTCACAAATGCACACACCGTTTCACAAATGCACACACCGTTTCACAAATGCACACACCGTTTCACAAATGCACACACCGTTTCACAAATGCACACACCGATTCGCAAATGCACACACTGATTTGCAAATGCACACACCGATTAGTAAATGCACACACCGTTTCACAAATGCACAGGACAAGTTTCACAAATGCACAGAACAATTCACACGCGCGTAGGACAAGATACACAAATGTATTTTTGATGCACACACAAATATAACCTGATTTACAAACGTTTTTTGTCTGTGAGCTGCGCTGGATTTGCGTGTGACTTTTGAGACTCCCCTGACGTGACTCGATCCACAAATACGTTTTTTTTTTTAACACAGAAGGATCTGTAACCAATCAGATATCTTCCTTTGTTTCAGCCAATCATAAGAGAGCACCCCACGTGGGGGACGATTTACTCGTAAACCAATCAGATTAAATTGCGGATCGGTGTGTGCATTTGTGAATTTTGTCCTGTGCATTTGTGAAACTGTTCTGGCGCCATACTGGTACGGGAGCCAGCAGGACCAAAAACAAGCTGCGCCGGATTGAAATCACTATAAAAGTCCATTGGAAAACAAATACAACGCGGAGCCGTGTGTGTTGGTGTTTGTTCGTGCCTGCGTGAGAAAAATAAGAAAACACCAAGATACAACAATGGAATCAATTCAAATGTCCACAGCTGCTCAGCTCAATATATCGTTGGTGTTGCCATACTTTGGGAGGCGGGGAGTAGGTGAGGACTGTCCAATCACTGACATTCAAGCAGATTGACCAATAGGTGCCGTTCAGGCCGAATGGCGCCTATTGGTCGACTTCTTTGCAGGATTACAGCAGATAGAAGAAATATTTTCTTTTGGTTCATTTTGCTAATCATATTTCATAGGTAACACTATTGGGCCATAACAACCTTATAAATGATTTTGATAAAAATGTACATTATGTAAAATTGTAGACCCTAGCTTTAACTCATGTTACTTCATTTGTCATTTTATCTGACTTGTGTTACTTTACTTAATTTCCATGTTTCAACCTACCCTTTATTTATTTATTTTTTTTACCTTGTCTGCAAATATATTAATGGGCAAACATATATATCAATTAATGGTCAAACATATATGTAACAAATCTGAAATGAGAGATTTAGTTTAGTTCAGCTTAGTTTAGTTTATTGGTCCTTTCAATTTCCACAACACAAATAACCCAAAGTACAGGTGTAAATCATCAGTCTTATACAAAAAAATATATATCATTTTTTGTTTTGTTTTTTTTGCAGCGTTTATTTTATTTGCAGCGGCGTTTGTTTCTGTTAGCAGCGTTGCTTTTATTTTCAGCAATGGCGGGTCTCGGCCACCGTAGTTTGAGCTTCGTTTTCGTGTAAACGAACGGCCAAAACGCATGAAAACACCATTGTTTTTGCTACTTGGAAACGGGACCCAAGACTGATAAACCGGCAATGGCTCACCAACCGGACATAGTGTTGGTCCTCAAACTCCAGAAGTAATTGACGTGGAGAGCTTGAAGAGCCGCCCTCAGGATTCTCTGGCTTCCTCCCACAGTCCAAAAACACCAATGTGAGGTTGATTGACAATTCAAAATTGCCCGTAGGTGAATGTCTCTACATGTGGCCATGCAATACACTGGTGACCTTCCCCCTGCCTTCATCGCTCTGGTCAATTGTAATAGTGCCTGGAACCCCTTTAACCCTTGTGCTGTCTTTGAGTCAAGGAAGGAGGAAGGGAAGAAGGGAGGAAGGAAGGAAGAAAGAAAAGAAGGGAGAAAAGAAGGAAGGAAAGAAGGATGGGAGGAAAGAAGGAAGGGAAAAAAGAATGAAGGAAGGAAAGTAGAAAATAAGGAAAGGATGTACGACGGGAGAAAAGAAGGAACGAAGGGAGGAAAGAAGGAAGGAAAGAAGTAAAGGAAGGGAGTAAAGAAGGAAGTAAGGGAGAAAAGAAGAAAGGGAGGAAAGAAGGAAGGAAGGAAAGAAGGGAGGAAAGAAGGAAGGAATCGAAAAAAGAATGAAGGAAAGCAGGAAAGAAGGAAGGAAGGGAGAAAAGAAGGAAGGAAGGAAGGAAAGAAGGGAGGAATTGAAAAAAGAATGAAGGAAGGAAATGAGAAACAAGGAAAGAATGTACGAGGGGAGGAAGGAAGGAATGAAGGAAGGAAGGAAGGTAGAAAGAAAAGAATGGAGGAAAGAAGGGAGGAAGGAAAGAAGGAAGGAAGGGAGGAAGGAAGGAAGGAAGGAATTGAAAAAAGAATGAAGGAAGGAAATGAGAAACAAGGAAAGAATGTACGAGGGGAGAAAAGAAGGAAGGAAGGAAGGAAGGAAGGAATGAAGGAAGGAAGGAAGGAAGGAAGGAAAGAAGGGAGGACAGAAGGAAGGAAGGGAGGAAGGAAAGAAGGGACAAAAGAAGGAAGGAAGGGAGGGAGGAAGGGAGGAAAGAAGGAAGGAATCGAAAAAAAGAATGAAGGAAAGCAGGAAAGAAGGAAGGAAGGGAGAAAAGAAGGAAGGAAGGAAGGAAGGAAGGAAGGAAGGAAGGAAGGAAGGAAGGAAGGAAGGAAGGAAGGGAGAAAAGAGGAAGGGAGAAGGAAGGAGAGAGCAGGAGGAAAGAAGGAACAGGAGAATTAGGTCTTTTTGACCCAAAGACAGTACAAGGGTTAAGATAGTCTCTAAATAAAATTTGCAAATGCAGATTTCCCAAAACCAAGGATATTAATTTGGTTTTAAGTCTACTCAAATACACACATGAAGAATGATTATTAACGCGCTGCAAAGAAATTAAATTGATTGTCGGCCTTGAAAAAATGCCATAAGCTCTATAATCAGCGAGTTTGCAGGCCCAGAATTTAAATTAAAATGCATTTGTGTTGTTACTAGGACGGTGCCAGCCAGCCTGCTAATGTGATGCACAGCTATAACAGTTCAATTAATGATCACGGTTCTGTCTTTAGGCTTCGTCTAATCCCCAGGAGAATGTCACATGTTCTTACACTTCCCATATGACCAGAGTCTTCTCACATCCCTTTTTCACCGTTTGCATGACTGGGAGCGATGGTAATTTATATAATCTGACCTTGTGTACGATACCCAGCTCGATTGGGGGTTGATTCAGGAGGGATTTCTGATGTCAGAGACATTCATTTAGCAGCTTATCCTTGACGTATCTCTGGATCTCTGGAAGGAAGGAAGTTGTTTCATCCTGGATGGTGACCTTGACCCGTAGTGACCTTACTCTCTCTGCTTCGTGTTCGATGTCCAATGACTCCGAGCTTCAACTTCTGATGTTTGGACGAGGCTGTGGGTCTTTGTGTGTGAGAGAGTTTGTGATATTTCTTCGGCGGTTGTTTCTTCATTGCACCTTTCAGCTGCCTGGCTTCTCTCCATGTTGGTTTCAGTTTCCAGCCTTGTCTTCTTCTTACCTGTGGTGTAAAGTTGCTTTTCCTCAACGAAAATTATGACTAAATATCATCGTCAACGAACTTTTATCACCTGAGGAAAACGAGACGAGACGCAACAAAAATGCTGGTCATCTGACGATAACGATAATTAAATATATAACGCAATATCGTAGACCAGGGATTGTCAACCGGTGGTCCGCGGCCCTCTGGTGGTCAGTGGCGGTATTGCAGGTGGTCCGTGAAATTGTCTCTAGGTAGTGTAAACTCTAGTGTGTTAGAGTCAGTAGTCATAGTTGCAGCTATAGAACAAGACTATAATAGTAAGTGTCATTATAAGTGTCTCATAGCCATCTTTTTGTCCATCGCTCCTGTAGTTTCTTGTGCTGGCCCCCCTTTTTTCTCTTTTGTGCATGTTTGCAGGCCGGAGCTTCGGGAGCTGCCTGCGGCTCCCCGGTTTATGTTTATGTTCATGTTCTGGTCTCTGGAAAGCGTCTAGAGACAACATCTGTTGTATTAGACGCTATATAAATAAAATTGAATTGAATTGAAAATGGAAAACAATAATAATTTTAAAAATATATATTTATTCTTTAGACTCATTTACCCAACTCATTTACTAATTTACCCATCCAAATTATGTCAAATTAGTAAGAGTGAACTTTGTAATATTAGGAAGGAAGGGAGAAAAGAAGGAAGGAAGGGAGAAAAGAAGGAAGGAAGGGAGAATGAAAAGAAGGAAGGAAGGGAGAAAAGAAGGAAGAAAGAGGGAAAAGAAGGAAGGAACGGAGAAAAGAGGAAGGGAAGAAGGAACAGGAGAATTAGGTCATTTTGACCCAAAGACAGTACAAGGGTTAATTTGCAGCAGAATGTTGAGAAAAAGAAAAAATGGAGAGCAAAGTTGGAACAGGCGCTGAAAAGCTTGGACTCTACGGAGTCAGACTTTAGTTCACTGGACTGAATGATGAAGTTAATGGACACCCAGTGTGCTTGTTTGACCGTGTGTACACACAGTTAATAGAGTTACGCGTGATATTTGAGGCTTGTGTGGATAACTCAACACATGTCGGATACAGCAATTCTCAAATAGAAGAAGAAAAGGAAGCTAAAATAAAGATCCACACTGCAAATATTAAATATTGTAGTATTGTTCCATCTGTGGACCGAGGTTTCAGCTTTGTTAATATTGTGTTATTGACTCACATGGTTAGCGTTTCCTCTCTGGGAAACAGAGAGATGTTGGTTCGTTTGACAAAGGTCACACTGGTAACTGCATCCCGTACAGACGCCCACTCTCTCTTCATACGGTTATCACTCTGCAAAAAGGTGTAAATGTATCGAAGAGTAACAGGGCATGGCGGGAGAAAAATAAGAATTAAAGCTGCAAGCAGCGATGAACGGTCCTCCACCCTTGTGCACGTTCAGGCTGCAGTGGAAGCTTGTATGACTAATGTAGATTCTTCAGGCCTGGACATTTAGCAGATGACACCACCCACGACTCTCTATATCAAAACCATTCAAAAGTTATGGCAGAAAGTAGGAACTATCAGATATCGACCAATCAGATGAAGGCGCAGGCTAATTTGCACCAATTATGGTCAAGGACTCAAAACCATGTCCAGTGACACCACCCACAAGCCTTTATATCAAACCATTCAAAAGTTATAGCAGAAAGTAGGAACTATCAAATATGGACGAATCAGATGAAGGGTGGGCGCGCTTTTTGGCGTCTATCGTCGCCATGGTAACGCTTTTGACTGAGAAAAGTAATGCGCGTCGTCGCAGAATTTGAGACGCACATTTTGATGTACAACACACCTGGGTGCACGTTACGGTTCGGGCCGTATTAATGGCCGAAGGAATGGCATAAATTGCGTCAAAATCACACGATTAATTCAAAATGGCCGACTTCCTGTTGGGTTTGGGCCATGGCTCCAAGAGACTTTTCTTTAAGTTGTGACATGATACAGGTGTGTACCGATTTCCGTGCATGTACGTCAAACCGTATTGTGGGGCTTGAGGCACAAAGTTTTCTAGGGGGCGCTGTTGAGCCATTAGGCCACGCCCATTAATGCAAACCATTAAATATCACATTTTGGTGACTTTGGTGACAATTTGGTGACTTTTGGGGCACGTTTAGGGGGGCAAAAAGGCCCTCATTTCGTCGGAAGAAGGAAAAAAAAAAAGGCGAGGAAAAAAATTCCTACAGATACAATAGGGCCCACAGTACGAAGGAAAATGTTTTTTCATTATGTACTTCGAGAAAAAAGTCGAAATGTTGAGAAAAAAGGTGACATTTCGACTTTATTCGAAATGTGCACAATAAAAGAAAATCTTCCCCTCTCAAATATTTTCTCTCCTGCATGGCCCTAATGCCTAATACTGAAATAACAACGAATTAGGGCCCAAAAAGTTAATTTGTTGGCCAAACTGAAAAATCTTTGCACGCTTATATTTATTGCTCCCATCGTAATAAATGGATATTTGCTAAATTGGGTGAAAAAGGGTGAAAAACCAAACTCCTGAAAAGGTAATAAATAAGGTGACTTTAAGGTTGGGGGATCAATCGTTAAGTCTGCTTTTATTTGTCTACTTCTGCTTCTGACTGACTCCAGGTTTCCTGCAAAAACAAGCACGTTTGCTGCTCAGTGTGGATTTCTTTGTTCACTTTCATCTCACTTTTTCTTGCAAATGAAGCCTCACCGGCGCTGCGGAGGGAACGGAAATCACAACGGCCGACTCTAACAAATGATCAAATTTACATGCAAGGCATCCAATTTTCCAGTATTATTATCCATTTCCCTTTTCTCTCTTGTTTTACACTTTTAATGTTCTCAGAGTTTTAAAGCTCAAAAGCCCGTTAAACTTGCGTTTCAGGATCCCTGGAACAGGGAGATACGGGGAATAACGGTCCACTATAGGTGATTATAGATAACCAAAAACATACACATGCTTGCAAATGTGATTTTATATAATAAATATGCAAGTTTAAGGGCCAAATCAGTGTTTCAAAGAGTCACTATTGTAATTAGGGCCCAGGCACTGACAGTGCGAAGGCCCTATTGTATCTGTAGCAATTTTTTTTTCTCGTTTTTATTTTAATTTTTCCGACGAAATGAGGGCTTTTTTCCCCCTAAACGTGCCCCAAAAGTCACCAAATTTTACACCAAGCCAGGCCTGGCGAAAAATTTGATATTTCATGGTTTGCATTAATGGGCGTGGCCTAATGGCTCAACAGCGCCCCCTAGAAAACTTTGTGCCTCAAGCCCCACAATACGGTTTGACGTACATGCACGAAAATCGGTACACACCTGTATCATGGCACAACTTAAAGAAAAGTCGGCCATTTTGAATTAATTGTGTAATTTTGGCGCAATTTATGCCATTTCTTCGGCCGTTAATACGGCCCGAACCGTAACGTGCACCCAGGTGTATTATACATCAAAATGTGCGTCTCCATCCTGCGACGATGTGCATTACTTTTCTCAGTTAAAAGCGTTACCGTGGCAACGATAGACGCCAAAAAGCACACACCCCCTTCATCTGATTGGTCCATATTTGATAGTTCCTACTTTCTGCCATAACTTTTGAATGGTTTGACATAAAGAGTCGTGGGTGGTGTCATCGGACTCGGTTTTGAGTACTTGAACATAGTTGGTGCAAATTAGCCCCGCCCCTTCTTCTGATTGGTCGATATGTGATAGTCCCTATTTTCTGCCATAACTTTTGAATGGTTTGATATAAAGAGTCGTGGATGGTGTCACCGGACATGGTTTTGAGTCCTTGACCTTTATTGGTGAAAATTTCACGCGCAAGGGCCCGTTCATCGCTGCTTGCAGCTTTAATTTGGTTTTGTACTCTGTGAGGGTTGCAGCCCTTTAATGCTTAAATAAATAAAATGCCAGAACCATTCACTTCATGAAATGTGTTTCTTGTGAAATGGACCTGCTTTTCACAGCCGTTTCCACTGGTACAGAACGTACCGAACCAATCACAGTGGGGTGTGAGCACACTGTTCTCGACGTCTTTGCTAAGATCAAGCAGATCTCACATTGATCTGATGAGACGGATGCACGTATCGTACCGCGTGAACCGAGCCTTGCATGCTCCGTTTCTCTGATCGGTTGCATATAGTACTGGAGTTGAGGGGGGACGGCACCCCCCCTTGAAATAAAAACGGTCAAAATCATCCCCCCTGAAATAAAAACGGTCCAAATCATCCCCCTGTAAAACTGCCATCCCTCCTTTCCATCCCTTATGTCATTTTATCAATGAATGTGGTTTTACTGCTATTTCAACATTTAGAGTCATCACCAGAAAAATAACACCAGAAAAATAACACCAGAAAAATAACTTATTTGACAATTTTCACCTGTTTCAAGTAAATTTTCACTTGAAATAAGTAGAAAAATCTGCCAGTGGGACAAGATTTATCTTCTCATTACAAGCAAAAAAATCTTGTTCCACTGGCAGATTTTTCTACTTATTTTAAGTGAAAATCTACTTGAAACAGGTGAAAATTGTTGTTTTTTCCAGTGATGAATCTTGTTTTAAGTGTAATGAGATTTTTTTTTACTAAAATGAGACATTTTAACTAGAAATAAGACAAATATTCTTGTTAAGATTGTGAGTTTTTGCAGTGATCCATGTTACTTATCCTGTGAAGGACAGAGTCGTATTGATAATTTCAGAAAAGTGTTTTTTATTGTTGTGTTTTGATGTATTTGATGTAAGCCCAGTGGATATTTAAAGCTTACAGAAGGCTGCATTTAACTGCTGCTATGTCATTCCTGCAGTATTTCTGCAGCTGTTTTGGTCACTGCTATTATTTGTAATATATTATATTATTTGTAATCAACACAAATTATCTGTCCACATATGATAAAATCCACCATCCCCCCTGATTTTATTTTACAACTCCAGTACTGGTTGCGTATCTACTGCCGTCGAGACGCAGTTTCTCCTGCATCTGTTGGTTCTTCTCCTCTGGGATTAAATCTGAATCCAGATGAACCAGACTCTTCTTCTTTCAGCGTAATTAGGGCGGCTGGTTGGGCTTCGGCAGCACAGCCACCGGGCAAGAATGATACAGCCGCGTTACATCGTTTCATCATCAAGTAAAGGAATTCAGAAGCACAAACAACGTGTTTTTGGCTGTTTAAAATAGGTTTATTTTATGATTTCTTATCGTGCTTTGTCCAAAGAGGACATACGATATCTCAGATTAATGAATAATCATGTTTATATTCACATTAGCTTGCTGGAAGTCTTTCTCTTTGCCCTTGTAACTACGTTTACAAACAGTGCCTTTTCACTGGTTAGTGCAGGGGTCGGCAACCCAAAATGTTGAAAGAGCCATATTGGACCAAAAACACAAAAAACAAATATGTCTGGAGCCGCAAAAAATTAAAAGTCTTGTATTATAATGAAGGCAAATGGTGAAAGGCAAAAAGTCGAGAGAAAAGGCGAAATGTTGAGAAAAAAAAGTCGAAATGTTGAGAAAAAAGTCAAAATTTCGAGAGAAAAGTCGAAATGTCGAGATTAATGTCGAAGTACAATTGTGAGAAAAAAGTCGAAATGTCAAGAAAAAGTCGAAATGTCGAGATGAAAAAGGAAAGGAAAAAGGAAGAAAAAAAGAGAAAAAAAGGAAAAAAGAAGAAAAAAAGAGAAAGAAAGAGAAAAGAGCCACGGGTTGCCGACCCCTGGTTTAGACAATACTCTAATATTCATCTGATAAAGACAATACTTCGACAATAATCGAGCAAATCATTGAAACATCATTTCATACATGTAAATGTTTTCTTCTCACTGCAGATGGATGGATGGATGGATGGATGGATGGATGGATGGATGGATGGATGGATGGATGGATGGATGGATGGATGGATGGATGGATGGATGGATGGATGGATAGATGGATCCCGCCTCGGGGACCAACGCCTCCAGGACTGCCGCGGTGGCAAACCTCCGGTGTGTGTTGGGGGTCACCCGACAGGACAGAGGACACAGGGTTTCGAGGAGGAATTCTTAATTATTTTATTTCAAATCACACAGACTTGAACTTCAGCAGCTCTGTCCTCTCAGCAGAGCTCCGCTCTGCGTCCTTCCTCTCTCGTCTCCAGGGCCCCACCCTACTGAAATACACAGAGAGTGATTAGACACACCTGTGCACCATCAGCTGTTCCAGCCGCGTCACCTGTGCACCACTCCCCCACACTCCCTCTCTCCCCTGCAGACCATGCCCCAATCCTGCACCCTGCCACAGGTGGATGGATGGATGGATGGATGGATGGATTGGATTGGATACATTATTAATCCCGAAAGAAATTTAGGAATTTAGCAGCACTAACTGGCCATGCGACTGTTGTGAAATAAAGTACAAGAGAAAAATGTATTGACCTTATTTCAAATAAGACAATAGTTACACCACAGGATGCAAGCGTTCCTGAGTCATGAGAGATGAGGCTTTTAGGAAGAAGAAAATCTGTAGCCCTGTGATGTACAATTAAACTATAAATATTCTGAAGTAAAAAGCTTCAGTCAGCTGTGAATCCCGCACAAGCTTTCCCGAGCAGAGAAACTGAATTTAGAGCTAGAAATTTAGCAGGATAATAAATAGGCCGGGGGTTACGGGGTCTTTACCACCTGTGTGAAGAGAAAAAACCTTGAAGAAAACACATAAACGCACATGCAAAGTCTCGCTAAACGCCTGCTCAGTCATGCATGTCCGCGCTGTCACATGCAGTTAGCAAACCAGCACGTCGTTTATTGTGATTAATTCACGTTCGGCGAAATGTCGGGACCTGCACTTTACCTTGTTTTATCATCATTAGAGGGAAGAGATTGAGGAGAACAGGAGCGCGTGGGACGAATGAGGACAAAAGAGCACAGAGGCAGAAGGAAGAAGGAACGTTTTGCATTGATGCATCAGCTTTAAAATAAAATAAAAACACATGCACGCTCAAATAGAGTAGTTATAAAACATGTCAGATGAAGACAGAAACTGAACAAGGTGTTCCGGGAGAGATTTGAACACCTTTCTGTTCCCGTACAGCAGCATTATGTGACATTAGCTCGTGGCAGGAGCAGGCGAGGTGTAAAAACGTTGAAAAGTGAAGCCAAAAGGTTTACAAGAAAAAGAACTGACTGTTTTTTTCAAAATATTTATCTTTTTTTTTTTTTTAATCGTACAAGATACAATTTGACATGCATTTCAATACATTTCAACACAATCCCACCCCATTGCACCACCACATTTTAAACAAACAAACAAAACACAGATGAAGTTAACAAAACAAACAAAAACATACAAAAATAAGAAGAAGAAATTAAAGCTGCAAGCAGCGATGAACGGTCCTCCACCCTTGTGCACGTTCAGGCTGCAGTGGAAGCTTGTATGACTTGATGTAGATTCTTCAGGACTGGACATTTAGCGGATGAAACCACCCACGACTCTCTGTATCAAACCATTCAAAAGTTATGGCAGAAAGTAGGAACTATCAGATATCAACCAATCAGAAGAAGGGGCGGGGCTAATTTGCAGCAATTATGTTCAAGAACTCAAAACCGAGTCCGATGACACCACCCATTACTCTTTATATCAAACCATTCAAAGGTTATGGCAGAAAGTAGGAACTATCAAATATGCTTTTGACTGAGAAAAGTAATATAAATTGCGCCAAAATTACACGATTAATTCAAAATGGCCGACTTCCTGTTGGGTTTGGGCCATGGCGCCAAGAGACTTTTCTTTAAGTTGCAACATGATACAGGTGTGTACCGATTTTCGTGCATGTAAGTCAAACCGTATTGTGGGGCTTGTTGAGCCATTAGGCCATGCCCATTAATGCAAACCATTAAGGCCCTGTCCCAATACTCCCACTACCCCTATTTTTCAGTCCTACCCCTAAATTTTGCGTGTTCCCGTGAGGGTAGTGGTGTCCCAATTCCTCTTTCCACCTATACTAGGTGTAGTGAAGAAAAGTAATGTAGTGGCTGAATCTCTCCCTACGGATGTAGGGATTTCCGATCCCCACTAGGGACAGAAAAAATTCCCAGAATGCTTTTCGTCGTCATTTGCGGACTGAATCCAAAAAAAAACAACATGGCGGACATTTCTTATTTTTTTGTGAATAAAATCAATATTTTGAGTTAGTTTCTGCATAAAAATGCGTTTTGATTACATTTCTAGCGAGAAATATATATTTTACTTTCATAATATTCCCTCAGTGAATGTACATAATCACTCGCTTGCCCGTTTGCCGAAGATCACGCCAGAATAAAGGCTGATTTATGGTTCCGCGTTACACCAACGCAGAGCCTACGGCGTAGGTTACGCGGCGACGCGCGCCGTACGCCGTACCCTACGCCGTACCCTACGCCGTAGGCTCTGCATCGATTTAACGCGGAAACATAAATCAGCTCCGGAGCCGGCAGCCAGAAATCTCAAAATCTTCGGAGCAAATTTCTTAACAGGCGTAGCTACAACTGTTAGATTTCATCTATTAAACCAACATTTAGCTTCCTAAATTATTTATTTCAGCCAGCGGTAATTCTCCACAAAGCTGCAGGTTTCTCCCCGGGACGACGGCTCTTCTCATCTCCAGAAACATCGGGTCAAATTTCTTAACAGGCGTTATTTGGATAAACTGAGCCCAGGTTGGGGATCTTAACGGTTACTTTTTCGCCTGAAAAAATATTAAAACTTAATAAAGTGGCATATTAACAGCGCTACAGATGAAATTAAAACAGCTTTTGGCTCTCAGCTTCCTGATTTAGGGGTGGTGCTGAAAGTAGGGGTAGGGGGAGTATTGGGACAGACCTGGGAAGATTTCAAGTGTCCTAAAATCTGTCCCTTCTTTTTTAGGGGTAGTGATAGAAAGTAGGGGGAGTATTGGGATTGGGCCTAAATATCAAATTTTTCGCCAGGCCTGGCTTGCGTGCAAAATTTGGTGACTTTTGGGGCACATTTAGGGGGGCAAAAAGGCCCTCCTTTTGTCGGAAAAATAAAGAAGAAAGAATTCCTACAGATACAATAAGGCCTTCGCACTGTAAGTGCTCGGGCCCTAATTACCTGCGGGGGTCCGTGCTCTGTTTTTCTCTCATCCAAGTCCCTGGGCTAAAAAAGACTCCTTGTTTAGACCAATGTAGCCTATGTGCAATCTTGAACTGTATTACCTTATGTCTTAAGCAAATTGAGGATGAGTGTATCCTAATGTGGAGTCCTGTACGTCCTCAGAAGCATCCTATTTTAACCCTTGTGCTGTCTTTGGGTTAAGGGAGGGTGAAGAGAGAAAAGAAGGAATGAAGGAAGGGAGAAAAGATGGAAGGAAGGAAAGAAAGAAGTAAGGAAGAAAGGAGAAAAGAAGGAAAGAAGGAAGGAAGTAGGAAAGGGAGTAAGGAAGGGAGAAAAGATGGAAGGAAGGGAGAAAGGAGAAAAGAAGGAAGGAAGGAAGGAAAGGGAGTAAGGAAAGGAGAAAAGATGGAAGGAAGGGAGAAAGGAAGGAAAGAAGGGAGAAAAGGAAAGAAGGGAGGGAGGAAGAAATGGAGAAAAACAAAGAAAGAAGGGAGGGAGGGAAGAAGGAAGGAAGGGAGAAAGGAAGGAAAGAAGGGAGAAAACGAAAGAAGGGAGGGAGGAAGGAATGGAGAAAAGGAAAGAAAGAAGGAAAAGCAAAGAAGGTAATAAAGGAACCAATGACCAAAGGGAGGTAGGAAGAAAAAGGAGTAAAGGAGGGTAAAAAAGGAGGAAAAGAGGAAAGGAAGAAGGAAGGAGAGAACAGGAGGAAAGAAAGATAGAAGAATTGGGTCATTTTGACCCAAAGACAGTACAAGGGTTAATGAAGCCGAGAGCGTCGGCGCGTCCGTCCGTCCGAGCTGCAGTCGCTACGCTACATCTGCCCGGGCTGTCAAGACCTCGTCCAAAGCCGTACAAAGACGCAGTGAGCGAGGCCTTTACTCTGAAGTCCGGAGTGCAGCTACAGGGTAGATAATGACCCCGCCAACCTCCTCCCACCGCGCCGTCTGCCTCCCTCGGCCTTTACGCCGGCGGAGAGGGAGAGGCCTAATGAGCACACTTTTCTCAACGACTTTCACTGGAAGCAAATGCATTAATTCCTGATCCACTGCCACACTTTATAGCACTCGCTCTTTCCAAAGGCAGCGTAGATAAATCAGGGTGAGACTCCAGCGCACAAAGTGGAAGAGACAGGACAGAGAAATGTAAGGATGGTGAGACAATATGTTGAGCGGCGCGACGGAACGACGCAGACAAGGGTGTGCGACTGCATTTGATCAGACCGTGGTAAATAAGCTCGTCTCCTTCACGTTTAAAAGGGGCACCTCTCTAAATTGTGTTGTCATTAATTAATGTTTCCCTACTTAAAATTCCAACCCAGATGACACCCGAGGATAGGTGTTGAATGCTTCTTCATTTGGGCTGTCATGGTTACAAAGAAGGGGGAGGTAATCCAAATAAGCTCTGCCAACAGGAGCCACTTCATCACAAATATAACAAGGTGTTTGCCCGCCGTATCACCGCTGACGGCACTTCAAACAGGTCTGGCCTAATCAATCTGCTCCACCCTCCGCCTGACTCCACGAGACGGTTGATCTCAACTCCAGATCCCAACAATGACGGCGTTTACATGCAGTCAAAATTCAGGTTATTGCTTATATTCCAGTTACTGAAACATTCGGAATATTCCGTTTACATGGTAATTAACTAACCCTAACCCTAACTCTAACCCTTTGCACTATTTTTTTATCTAATATTTTTTTATCTCCACTGCAATGTATATATTGTCCATATTTTTGCAATTATATATATCTTTTACTTTTTTACCTTTTTATCCCCTTTATCCCCTTTTATCCCCTGTGTGTGTATGTTAAGTGTACTGCTGCTAACACGTGAGTTTCCCCACTGAGGGAGTAATAAAGGACTATCTTATCTGATCTTATCTTATCTTAATTAATAATTTGTGATATCTGGATCAAACCAGCGACGCACGGAGAACGTCATGACGCAATTCCCGTAATTTCCGCTTCTTCTTCCTGTATCCAAATTCAAAACAAATGCTGCTTCGCGCAACTTTTCGCTCACCTTCTTGTAAATCTGGCTGTCCTGGTACTTTCTACCGTCTAAAAATGCCAAAGTTTTCATATCTTTCATTACATTTATGAAGTGATTAGTCTCCTCCTCACTCCAAAAGTGTGGCCTGGTCTTGCGTTTCTCCGTGTTTAGAACTACGTCCTGGACTCAAAAGACCAGTGGCCTCATTTAAAATGGACTGCGCAGGATTCATACTAAAATTGCACGTGCACCCAAAAGCCGAAAATGCCGGGCGCAAAAAAAAATCCGGATCAATAAAACCATGTGCACGCAATCTTGCATGCAATGTTCGCTTTATGAACAGTCCAGCTGGAAGGTTGCGCAGCTAAATCTGCCTCATATCACGCCCTCTACATGCCCACTTTTTACCATAAATGCATATGAATGAGCCTGCTGAGCATGCGCAGCGGCTTCCTGCAGCCTGTTTGGCGTCAGAATGAATGAAACGTGTCCAGCCACCGTGACACTGACTTTCACGGAGACTTAGATCAAGATGTTGTGGATGATATGGAGGACAGGAAAACCACATTATTTGGTGGTCACAGTAAAAGTTAGAATAAGTATATAAATAGTATACACATAAAATAAAGCGATTGAGTGGCAGCACGCCGTTGCTGCCCGTTAGTGCCACGACGCAATTTCCACTGGAGACAGGGGGGACATGCCCCCCCCCCCACTTTTCAAAATCGTGTATTTGTCACTCCCACTTTTTACAGTTTAAAAACTAACGGTAGGCTCAGCCTGTGATTGCAAATCATCCAGACTCTCTGTGCGAAGGCGGGCGATGCGAAGACGGGACGGGAGCCGCTCCCCCTCCTCCCTCCCGTCTCTCCTCAGAGCTGCTCAGGACTGATTTATGGTTCCGTGTCACACCAACGCCGAGCCTACGGCGTAGGGTGCGCGTCGCCGCGTACCCTACGCCGGACCCTACGGCGTAGGCTCTGCGTTGGTGTGACGCAGAACCATAATTCCGGCTTAAAATTAAACAACATGCACGCACGAACCCGTGCATGACAGGCAGACACACATGGGGAGAAGAGACTATTTCTTTAATTTTTCTTTTTTTTTAAACTTTATCCTTATGAACGCAATTGTTATATAGTCCAACTTTCCTTATTTTAATCAGAACACTTTCTTTCTTCCTCTTCGGCGTGGAGCAGTGGGCTCGGAGCGGCAGCCATCCCCCCCCGCCGCCTGCTCTGTTATCAGCACTATTTTATTATAAGTCTGACATATGTTGTGATATGTGATGACATTATTAAGAGTATGACATGAATCTGGCTTCATTTCACCACCTCACAGCCTGCCTCGCCAGTTCCCCGTGTCTTAAGTAAATTCTTACGGGAGGGTGAGGGTTGCCGTAGGGATACGCAGATTTTTCGGTTAGTTTTTTCTTTTTAGATCCGAGGCTTTGCGTAGATGGCGGCTTCCGCAACTTTCATGCGCTTTTTCTGTGCAAGCAAGCTTTATAGATGAGGCCCCAGGATTCCTTGTAAACAGACCAAGCACAGAATACAAATTCCTGTTCCGTTTGATGGGGATATTCCGTTTGGTGTTTACATGACCGAATATTTGGGTTTTAAAAGGAGTAACCCAGGGCTCATATTAGGGTTTTTAAAAACCAGAATGAGCAAATTCGGGTTATTCAAAGGGGTTATTGGTGTTTACATGGCCGTGCAAATTCGGGTTATTGCCAATATTCGGGTTTTAAAAGGGTTATTGATGCATGGAAACGCAGTCAATGTCCCATCAGCGCGACAGCATTTACGACGCCGGGCTGAGCCGTCTTGGTGAAGAGATCCATGGAAACGTGTGGAAAAGAAGAAAATCTGAGTCATCTGTAAACCGTGACAGATAACATACTCTTTTCTGCTTCATTTCCTCTGGATACCTGAGAATACAATTATTCCTCGGCCAGGTTATTTATGTTTCCTCTGGTTTGGGTCCATTTTATCCTCAGGACCTTTTTTTCCGCCCTTTTTTTCCACCTGATGATAAATGGCTTGTTGACACCCTGAAAGATCTCTACCTGCGAGACGCTGTATATCATATCAAAAGTAACCAAAACACAACCGTACTATCAATCCCAACAGGAATTGTTGCCTTCGAGTCCATAGATCATTTTATTTTTAGACGCATTGGTTTCAGACAGAACAAACCAAACAGGACTCTGTTGGATGAAACAACAGGCAAACTCTCAGCTGCTGCATTTACACGATGGGGATACGTTCGGGGTATATCATGATATTTAGTAACAGAAGGAGAAACACGGACACTTCAATTAAAATAGATGGTATTGAAATTAAAAGAGTAAGGGAAACCACGTTTTTGGGTGTCATTCTTGATGAGAATTTTAATTGGAAATCACATATACATTATTCAAAGATAAAAATATCAAAAACAATTGCTCTGTTCCACAAAGTAAAGGATTCATTGGACAACAAAGCTTTGTACATTTTATATAACACTCTGATTGTTCCATATCTGACCTACTGTGTTGAAGTTTGGGGAAATGCCTGTAAAACTTATATTTAGTCAATTTTCATTTTGCAAAAAAGAGCCATAAGAATAATCAGTAGAAAACGATATAGAGATCCAACAAATCCATTATTCATTCAGTTACAATTGTTTAAATTTCATGAATTAGTAGACTATAGTATTCTGAAAATTATGTTTAAAGCTCATAAAAAAACGTTACCAATCAACATTCAAAAAATATTTGAAAAAAGAGAAAGCAAGTATAACATTATACATATTAAAAGGGACAGAGATTTAAAAAAAAACAAGATTCAGGACTAAATTGATGGAACGTTGTGTTTCTGTGAAAGGAATCAGTTTATGGATCAATCTGAACAAAGAAAACAAAGAATCAAATCAAACATACACAAACACAAAAGAACAATTAAAGCCTGTATGTTAAGTAAATATAATGAAATATGTTAGTTACATTTGATTGACATACCCATAGACGGCGGTAATTTTATTTTAGTTTTTTATTTACTTAGTTGTTGTTTTTTAAATTTAAATTTATGTTATTTGTGAATTTATTTCTTGGAAAAGGGGCAGATTAGATAAGATTCTTCTTCTTTCTGCTCCCTTTTCATTCACAATTGATGAACATTTGTATTTGTATTTGTATTGAATTGTTTGTTTTATTTTTTGAATGAAATAAAGAATAAAATGAAATTTAGCGTTGAAGAAATATCCGGTAAAGCGACCATACTCTGATTTCCAGCCCTGATACGTCAGGTGAAGCTCCGTCTCCAGAATTACTCTAAATATCGGTGGTTATTTCAGAATCACAGGTCTGAGAGCCACAAGGAGAGACATTTCCTGAAATGAGCCGTCGGCTCAAGTGTTTTATTTTTGATTGGAGGAGCTTAAGTACCCGGGTCGTGTTCAGAAGTCGAGGGAGAATGGAGTGGGTGATCAACACATGGCGGCCACAGCACTTGCAGTAATGTGGACTCCTTCTCTGCTCCTACCCGTCCTCACTCATCTAGAGTAACAACTGTAAACACAACATTGGGATACAAGGGGCGGAAAATAGTTTCCTAATTAGGTTCTTTTGTCATTAATGAGGGACTTGGAGCAAAATCATTCCTTCTCCACATTGAGAGGAACCAGCTCTGGTTAGGAAGCCTCCTGGTCGCTTCCATTTTAGCCTCCCTGGTAGCTCCCCTGGTCGCGTCCCTCGTAGCCTCCCTCGTAGCTTCCCTCGTAGCTTCCCTGGTAGCTTTTCCCTCGTAGCTTCTCCCTCGTAGCTTCTCCCTCGTAGCTTCTCCCTCGTAGCTTCTCCCTCGTAGCTTCTCCCTGGTAGCTTCTCCCTCGTAGCTTCTCCCTGGTAGCTTCTCCCTCGTAGCTTCCCTCGTAGCTTCCCTGGTAGCTTTTCCCTCGTAGCTTCTCCCTCGTAGCTTCTCCCTCGTAGCTTCTCCCTCGTAGCTTCTCCCTGGTAGCTTCTCCCTGGTAGCTTCTCCCTCGTAGCTTCTCCCTCGTAGCTTCTCCCTCGTAGCTTCTCCCTCGTAGCTTCTCCCTCGTAGCTTCTCCCTGGTAGCTTCTCCCTCGTAGCTTCTCCCTCGTAGCTTCTCCCTCGTAGCTTCTCCCTCGTAGCTTCTCCCCTCATAGCCTCCCTCGTAGTTTCTCCCTCGTAGCTTCTCCCTCGTAGCTTCTCCCTCGTAGCCTCCCTCGTAGCTTCTCCCTCGTAGCTTCTCCCTCGTAGCTTCTCCCCCGTAGCTTCTCCCTCGTAGCTTCTCCCTCATAGCCTCCCTCGTAGTTTCTCCCTCGTAGCTTCTCCCTCATAGCCTCCCTCGTAGCTTCTCCCCCGTAGCTTCTCCCTCGTAGCTTCTCCCTCGTAGCTTCTCCCCCGTAGCTTCTCCCTCGTAGCTTCTCCCTCGTAGCTTCTCCCCCGTAGCTTCTCCCTCGTAGCTTCTCCCTCGTAGCTTCTCCCTCGTAGCTTCTCCCCCGTAGCTTCTCCCTCGTAGCTTCTCCCTCGTAGCTTCTCCCCCGTAGCTTCTCCCTCGTAGCTTCTCCCTCGTAGCTTATCCCCCGTAGCTTCTCCCTCGTAGCTTCTCCCTCGTAGCTTCTCCCTCGTAGCTTCTCCCTCGTAGCTTCTCCCTCGTAGCCTCCCTGGTCAGTTGTTTCATCATAGGCGAAATATTACACGGCAGACTCTCCGTGACTCTCCGTAAAACCCGTAGGTTTTATGGAGAGTGGTTTTGAAGCCTCTTTTTCCTTGGAATGCGTTGCACCATGTTGACAACCCGTACGTCAATCAAAGTTAGACGTGGCTACCAGCCCCTTCGGCCGGTCCACACCGGCGAACACTTGTAGCAGAATATCCCGTTTCAGACGTTGTTTCGGTGCCAAAATCAGACATTCAATTCAATTCAATTCAATTTTATTTATATAGCGTCTAATACAACAAAAGTTGTCTCTAGACGCTTTCCAGAGACCCAGAACATGAACATGAACCCCCGAGCAGTTATTACATAAACAATGGCAGGTAAAAACTCCCCTAGTGGGAGAAAAACCTTAAGCCAAACAGTGGCAAGAAAAACTCCCCTTTAGGAGGGAAGAAACCTGGACCAGGACCTGGCTCGTAAGGGGGGACCCTCCTGCCGAGGGCCAGACTGGGGGTCGGGGACGGCAACAGCACAGCAGGCAGGTGGAAGCAGCGACGGGATGACCGGGGGTGGGGACTGCAGGCCAGCACGCAGCTCCCAAAGCTCCGGCCCAATCATCAAGTCCCAGGTTAGGTTCAGGGTCGGGGAAAGGTTGAGAAGGAGCAGGGCCAGGGAGAGGAGTCTTGACGGACAAACCTTCTCCCCCGCCTGCCCGGGCCGTTACCCTGCCCCTCTCACTCTCACGCTGCAGGATCCGGTGTTGTGCATTCAGAGATGCTCTTCGCCACCAGCAACATAACCTGGTCATTAGCACAATAATATGGGTTCGTACAATATTACACATATTATAAAACAAAAATAATCTGCAGGGATACTATAGTTCTATAGTATAGAGATGAACTAATGCTGAATCTTGTTTTTTTTTTTTTTTTGTAAACTTAAAAACAGTATATCTACACTGAAATATTAAGACGACGCCATGAAGAGTTTACTTGGGAAGTAGAGATTTATCTCATAGGAATGAGTCCTTTGTACCCATTCATGTCAATGGCCGGCGCTGCACCGTGACAGTCTGTCACTATGGTTTAATACCGTGAAAAGTGCATGTGCAGTGTAGCATGGAGCTTTATAAAACGGTAGTGGACAGTGCTGTTGTATTTATAGTCATCATTCATTGGGGTCGCAACAGAAACACAACAAATCTAGGAAAACCAAAGTGATAAACGACTGATAAAACAACGAGAAGGCTTCATTTGGAGGCGTCTTCAGCTTGCAGGTTCAGAAGGTCATTCCTGCCGCTGCAGAGGCTTAACATCGTGCCTCTTTACGGTGATTCCCTGTTTCTTCTTTTATATTCATGTCCACATTTTACTCTGCAGACAAAAATCCTGCGTGTTCATTAGGGATGGGCGGTATGGACTAAAAAAATTGCGATAATTGCTGGCATTTATCCCGATAACGATAAAAATGATAAAAAACTCCACCTTTTTAACTGTAAATCTATCACCACATTCAGTCTTTGGAGCCAAAACACTGCTCTAAAAGAATACTAAATGCTACTAAACTACACCAATTAAATTGAATTGATAAAAACCAATTAAATGAGTAACACCTGTACTGCAAAACTCAGATCCGCCATGTTTGTTACACAAAAAAACCTCATCAACGGGAATTTATCTTTCTTTCTTTCTTTCTTTCTTTCTTTCTTTCTTTCTTTCTTTCTTTCTTTCTTTCTTTCTTTCTTTCTTTCTTTCTTTCTTTCTTTCTTTCTTTCTTTCGACGGTAAAATATCGCCCATTCCTCGGGTTCATCAGAGCAGAAAGATGCAGACGTTCACTTCTCTGCACACTGGAGTGATGCCATAACACAAACAGCAGCACAAGTGACGTTAATCTTCATGCAATAATTTATGGCCATTTATGCAACTGTTTAAGGGCTAAGTTTAGATATACAACATTTTTAATATCTTGCTGAAATATTTAGAAAGTCTCCAACGTAAAAAAAAAAAAGAGGAGCCCTGCAGCAGAGGAGTCTGTCATCATCCAGCCATGCCTGCCAGCCTGCCCCCTTTTCTTTAGAATACTATGTTCTCTGTGTGTGTGTGTGTGTGTGTGTGTGTGTGTGTGTGTGTGTGTGTGTGTGTGTGTGTGTGTGTGTGTGTGTGTGTGTGTGTGTGTGTGTGTGTGTGTGTGTGTGTGGTCTATTATTGTAACTTGGATAAAGATCAGATTAGATTTTATGGCAAATCCACGCAGCAAACCAGAACATTTCAAAGGGTTCACTTACTTTTTTTAACTTTTTCTACTTTTTTAAAGACATACAAAAGCTGGGTTTTAAAGCAAATGAATCCTTCAATCTCAAGTGTATTTCTATAAAAAATACTGTATAATGTGTAGATTTCAAAATTGAATGAATTAAAATGAAATATTTGTGCTGCAGAAGTGGTAACAGGAAAAAAGTCTTTTTTTTTTTTTCGATTATTTCATTAATTGAGCAATTTAAATTACCATTAAACAACATGCAACCAAGAAGCTTGATAACAATATACACTATAGAGATTTACATCAGCTCATAAACTCTGATAAATTATTTGATTTGCCGATTTTCGTGCTTGTGTTGTTGTCTCAGATGTAAGTCACTTTGGATAAAAGCGTCTGCTAAATGACAGTAGTAGTAGTAGTAGCATTAGTAGTTGTGGTGGCAAAAATTGTTGTTCAAAAGAATGTCAGGACACCTCAGCTGTCTTTCGAAGATTTAATGGAAAGAGGACAAACATTCAATTGAACGGAGCCACACAGTCCAACCGGTCACATGAACCGACAGTCCTGAGTGAGCTGAAGAAGATTAGCGACAGGTTATTTTATAGTTGAGAGCAGGAAAAGACAAAACATCACCCATCACCCTGGCAACCGTGCCATGATCTGTGTCAAAGGAACATGACCTTGGCATAGGAATGAAAACAGGCAACAGACAGTGTTATACCAAAATTTTCCATTACATTCCACCCCTTTTAGCATTGTATGCTAAACCATAATAAAATAGGAAATTTTGCACTGACCTACCCCGCGACCAATATGCTCTGTCGCGCACCAGCCAAACGCTAGCACACCCCTTCTCCAACGCGGGAGTCACAGAAAACCCCGACAGAGGATCTTAGGTCACGGGTACAGAAGAGCCAAAACCTCTCCCTCCACTAGGCAAAAGGGGAGAGTCAAAAGACTCAATCTGTCTAGCTACCCTATCATAGATAAGGAAGGAAAAAACCCCCGTAGGGGAAAAACCCATCATGGAATATAAACTAATCTACTTCAAACAATACCAAAACAAATCACATTCAGCACAATAGTCCATGAAGGGAAAAGGAGAAGAGAAAAAAATCGAAGGCACTGTGTGACTTAGCAGTTCAAGGATAAAATGAGATAACATGTAAAATAATAATAATAATAATAATAATAATAATAATAATAATAATAATAATAATAATAAAAAAATGACAAAATTCCCCACATGTCCTGGCAAAACCCTCCATGGTTTAACCCACCGTACCACAGGGCTAATGCTTGATTCCCTCACAACCTGTCAACAGGACATAACAGCTCATAATCAGTTCAAAACAGCATAAATGAAAAAAACATCATCAACCTGAGGAAGGATTAATGCAGAATATAAATTAAAGTAGCCCTGGATCCTCCATGGAAGGAGGAACCCACTCATCATTGTGGTCCATCTCCTGGGCAAACCGTCGAGGTGCGGTGGGAATGGCAGAAGCTACTAGTTTCTTCACCCATGGCACAATAAAATACAGAAAAACACACAAACCCAAAAGAATAGTCAGTTCAGGGGCAAAGAGGTTGAACAGTGCAGTTTTCCACCCTGAAATGGAAAACCAGGACCTCCTCTGCAAATGCAACAATTCATTCAGGTGTCCGACAACATGTGTCACATCGATCTCGTTGGTCAGCTGCCTCGTCACAGTGGTCATGGTACGGAACCATATGTTGTCCTGTAGCTGCAACGCCGTGTTGGTCATGTTGGTCGTGTTAACAGCAGCCCTTCTCACCAGCCAAAGAGGGGTAGGTGCCGCCTCAGAATCGTGGTCAGGGGGAGGTGAGATTGTCGTGCAGTTGGTCTGTGACGTGTGATCGTGCAGGCTCTCCAACAGCAGCAGAAGCAACCTCACCCCTATGGAGACGACCAGCAGGACGCTGGTCGCCACCCTTAGGCCGCATCCGAGCCGCCTAAGGGGATGCCATCGGCTGTGGCCTCTCGATCAGGTGCGTGGCGTGCGCGTGGATCAGGAACCCGTCGGCAGTGGCTGGCGTGGATCCACGTGGTACGTCCCTCTGCAACCTCGACTGCTGTCTCCATCACCAGAAGCACTTGGAACGGTCTGTTCCACCTCCGAGCTTTCCAGTGTTTACGTCTGAAGTCTTTCACCACGATGTAGTCTCCACTCCGAGGTCATGGAGTTTCGTCTCTGCCAGTTTGGGGAGGGTCGCCTTAACCTGCTTGTTAATATCAGACAAAACAGACGACAAGGTTGCACAATATCGTAACATTTCGTCTTCACAAAGGACAGTCTCCTGCTGCTGCCTCTTAAACGGGCCCAATCCCTGTTTAAAGGTCTCTTGAAACAGGATTTCAAAGGGGCTCAGGCCATTTTTTGCTTCTCTGGCGCGCCACATTAGCACCACATTAAGCTGGGTGGTAGGAGCAATGTTGTCTTATATCCATGCCCATGTACTCACCGACCTGTTTCAGTGCCGCGCTCACAAACGGAGCGCCATTGTCTGAACTGATTTTTCGCCAGAATCCCCCGGGAATCCCTGGGAATTATCAGGTGCATCAAAGCCTTGGCCACTGCGGCGGAGTCCTGTCTTGTTGTGGGAAAAGCTTCAATCCATTTAGAAAACATGCAAATGATAACCAAAAACAAACCTTTTGCCTTCACTGGGTGTAAGTTCAATGAAATCCATCTGCAAATGTTGAAACGTCTGTCTGGTGGGGGCGAGTTGTGTCTTCATATTCACTCCTATTGCGTATTTCACTCACCATCCCCCACCCCTTGACACATGAAACCTTGTGTCAATTAAGCAAAGTGAGGGAAAAAATTCTTGGGGAGACATGGCCGGCCGTCGGGCCCCATTCACACCCTGTTAATTACCCTGCAGTCCGCATCCTCCCAGGACCATATTTCAGTGTGCAAAGCCCTTAGTTACAATTCACCAATCTCAACCGAGGTCACAGCCGAGGACGGAAGTAGCAGGGAGACAGATCGTACTTTGAGAGACAAAGGTTGTTTGGACGCAGTTTCTTTTGCAGCTGCGTCAGCTTGAACATTTCATTGAGAGACAAAATCAGATTGTTAGTGTGATCATCACATTTACACACAGCAATTTGTGTAGGCAGGAACATTGTATCCACGTGATGCGCTATGGGTCTACCTGTGGAAAAAATAAAAAAAAACGTATCGGGGACAAAAGCCCCAAAAGCAAAACCTGCAATGTTAACTCACGTAGCAGGAGCCCTGGAAGCAGAACCAACAACAAAAAGATCAAAGTCAGCATTGTCAATTGCAACATCACTCAAATTCAGGTCTTAGGGAACAAATGGATGTTAGCGTTGCGAGTGGTTCTCCATCATCCGCTGTTGGCAAAAGGGTAAGGGTTAAGAACTTGCTGTAGCACTTGAAGTCATGTAACCCCCCTTTCCGTCCACAGTCTGGACGAAAAGTCGTGAACAGTCAGGCAGTCCGTTAGTGGTTAGTTAGTCCGGTAGTGGAGGCGTCTGTAACGTCAGTTTCAGGTCAGTGAAGGCGTCGTCAGCCTCGTCAGTCCAGGTACCAGGGTCTGATGCTTGCCTTGTAGGCCTTCTCCATGGGCAATTGCTGCCAATGGTGCCTCAATTTCCGCATAATGCGAGACCCACTGTCGACAAAAACTGGTGGAGCCCAGAATTTACATAATTTGTTTCTTAACGACCAGTTCCGGCGTTTCTCCTTTTGAATGGCCGTAATTCTGCCAGGTGAGAGGGATCTGCCCTCCCCCGAAATGACATGACCCAGAAACGCAACCCTTGTGGCAACAAACTGCAGTTCGGACAGGCCGGCTTGATGCCCCTGTTCAGCCAAAATGGGTCAACAGGTCCAGAGAAGCTTTAACGCATTCGTCTCAGGACTCACTCGCAACCAAGATAACAACAACATACTGCAATAAGCACTTCCAAACTGCCTCTCAGAGCCAATGACAGTAGGCTCATGAACACTATATGGGTCAACGACATGGCATGCATATTTTGGTGTCTGGGTGCATTATTTCCCTTTAAAATGATTTTAATCAATTTATGACATATATCACTTTATTCTATAAAACCTATTTAGTTTGAATACCTCTCAGGTACATTCAGATAATATATGTTACTTTACATTTTGGCATCTCAAACCCCCAAAATGTCAAACGGTACAACCAATGTAAAACTAGGAAAATGTGATTTTATCATAAAACTCTCTATTCTATTTAAAAATGATATGTATGGACTTGACAGCCAAGGTAGCCAATACAGGTGTCCAAGTAGAAGCCCGTCTAATTTAAAATTAGCTGTAAAAGTCAGGTGGCACAACTGATGTCAGTTGGTGCGACCACATAAAACATTCATTTAAACCAATAAATAATAGGTTAAAGTGAACGAATGGTTGACAACTATGATGTGAATAGATATTGTATTAAATGCATTCATTTGTATATTTGTATAATTATTATTCCGTCTTCAAATGTAAAATTGGACGCTAAAGATACCAAATACCTGGCCACTGGAATGCAATAATCTTAAAATATTGTAGATACAACAGAGTTCTTTTAAAAATACCTTCTGCGGAAGCCTTATTTGTCATTGACCCATATCCAAAAAAAAACACAGGGCACTCATTTTACGGGACGAAACCCACTCCTGACGAAACCGTCAATCAACAGTATGTGACTTCACGACAGACAAAATAAAGGAAAATGATTGATATGTAACACGCTTTTCACAATCATACACAGCTCAACGGCAAGAATCCAATTTCCATACAACAAAAACCAGGGTCGTTGCCCTATAGATGTAGGTTTAAAAACACTAAAATACCTTTGTTTGAAGCTTTCACATACATGTACGTGGACACTACATTTCAAATGTTTGGAAAATGGCCAAAAATATCTTTATTTTAAGTGTATTAAAAATGGGCTACTCAAAGGCCTTATACGTCCTTGACCCACAATCCGGTTCAAATACAGTATCACAAAAGTAACCTGCAACCATTCGAACAGTAAATCAACCCAATTCTGACAATTCCACATCATCGATTCCCCATTCAGGGAAAAGAATGAGTAAAAAACTATTTTACTTGTATCAATTTAACAAAAAAAAATGTCAACAGAAAGGAAAACGAGACAACATCTCTCTCCCATTCACGCAGCCTCACGTGAACGCTCCCTGCGTGAACGCGCAGTCAGACAAGCGACACGGAGCTTACACACCCACACACACCCACGCGTTTACACACGCACACACATAGCGCAGGCGCATCAGCAGTTAATGCTGAATTTCACATACATTTCACAACCTCAACATCTCTGTTTATGTTTTTCAGGCCCATGTCAACATAGTAAAGTATCAACATAGTATCTTCACGAAGCCACGCCATCAACATCCAAGTTTATCTGGCAATTTAAATCCCTAGCTAAAAAAGGGGGGGGTCCCAGACCCCCGAAGGTCCCTGACCTTCAACTCAACCCCTCAGCGGGACTCAAACCCACTTTAATGCATTTACAGGAATCCCAATTCAATAAACAGTTCCAGTCATGAACACTAGACAAAAACATTGGACAGGAGAACCATTAGCCAAAACAGGCAAACAAAAATTCCCATTCCACTAGATCCATCGAGAGGAGTGTCTCTTACATCAGTTACCCCTCCTCCTTGCTGGTCACCAGGTCTCTTGACCCCCGGTCGAGCCGACCCCACACGAGTGAACGTATAACATATCACCATCAAAACAAACGTGTAACATTTTACCATCAAAACAACAGCAAACAAAATTTTAGCATCAAAACAACAGCAAACAAAATTTTACCATCAAAACAACAGCAAACAAAATTTTAGCATCAAAACAACAGCAAACAAAATTTTACCATCAAAACAACAGCAAACAAAATTGACTGTTAGGATGGACTGGAATGCCGAGCAAAAAATAAATAAAACTAAAACGTTCTACCGGAACCTGACAGAAAATAGTGTGTGAATTCAGGTCGAATCCATTTCACTTCTAGTCCATTTATATCACCTCATCTTATTTGTACCTCATTTTTAATTAACCGGGAATGAGGCGTACCAGTCTGGCATGTGATGCAGGAGTTTTCCTGCTGCAGAATAAACAAAAAGTCCCCTGCAACAATGTTCTAACAGCCGAAAGTATTATAATGAAGCCTTTAACTCACTAACAGTTCGGCATGAGTAAAATTACCGATACTTATTTAATTTTACAATTGTTTTCACGTAACTTGAAGTTTTTTATTTATCAATAACCACGTCTGAGACGATACCAATCACGGGAAAGCAGCTACAACAGCATTGGGGTGTGTACCCACACGTCATGAATAACCTCTCCTGACACAATACTCAATTCCAACGTCTATTAATGAATTACGTTATAATCTTAAATCATAACCTAATCTTAAACAGACAAGTGCTGATTTCCCTTCCATTCGGACATTAAACATAAAATCCAGACCTATTAAATGAAAAACAAGGTTCTTGTGTGTATGTGTATTTAGTATTCAGGTGCTCACGTGTTCTGCAGACCTCACAGCACAGCCGGCCTCTGCGTTTCCACCGGACACCTCACCGGCTCTCCTCGCCACCCCTAGACAGTCCGGCCCCCCTTTTCGCGTGGGCCCTCAATGTGTTCTGCCCCCCCGTTGCACTCTTTCAGCCTTTTGCAGCAATAGTCTCACAATTTTCCTGGCGAAACGCAGGCTTTCTGCCAGTCAAAAATGTCCTTGAGACAGCCAGTCTTCCCAGCACTTTTCCTCATCTGTCCGATGGGTGAAACGGGTGAAGATGGGGGAGGGGTGCTCCCACGGGTGGGGTTGGGGGCAGTGGGGGGCAAACGGACGCAGCTGGTTGAAGTCCAGGCGCTGGTGAGCTCTGCCTGAGGTCCCGGCGCTAGTTGGGGGGGCGGGTGGGGCGGGGGGCGCAGAGTCCAGACCGGGTCCAGCTTCACACACTGGGGCACAGTCTGTTTGGGTGTCTGCCTCACTCAGCAACATTCCAATCTATCTAAATTTGTTTTTCATTTTTCTTTTTAGCGAGTGATAACTGGTCTAACCTGCAAAGCCTCCAGCTGCTTAACGCTCAGGCTTCCTGTTTCTTGTGTTTTCTTTATTTTGGGAATTTAAGTTGTCTGACCCACAGTTCCGACAAAGGTTGTGGGTTCTATTCTTTTCCATAATTAACTATCATATATCTCACATTTAGTGCTGAAAAATCTGGTCCTTCGGAAAAATTACTCCCAGAAGGCTTGTTGAAAAACTGGCCTCCACAACTGATTATTTGATCCTCTCAGACATGTTGCGAGTCTAAATTTTCAGAAGGAGAGAGGAAAAAAAAAAAAAAAAAAAAAACACAAAAAAAAACAACACCATGGCTAACCAAGGTCTTCCGCTTATCAGGGTTTGTGACGTCACAACAGCCGGAAACACTCGCACAGCTCTTTCACAGAGAAAGTTGGATTAAAAATATATTAGAAAAAGTCACGGTTCAGATTTGACTGGAGTCCTGCATCTTTTAAATCCTACAGAAGAGTAGTACTTCGGATTACCCGTTTGCTTCCAAATGCTGCATCTTTTAAATCCTACCAGGTATACTTCGGATTACCCACTTAACTCAAACCGGAT